>NC_135182.1:35803008-35930508 GCF_041146795.1 Maylandia zebra
AATACCCCTGATAAGTGAAGTGGATAGCATTATGCATGCCATTATAAGGCAGTGCTGGGGAGGCTCGAGTCCTGGCATTGATGTGGATACTTGGACTTGTACTACCTGACATACATGCAGACCCTGTGGTGCCTGGCACGCAAACCCAAATGTGTGCCCCAACAGGTCAGCATGAGAGGGACCTGCTCAGCAGTATGTTTGATACTCGAAGCAGCCGCAACCTGTGAAGGATTCTGGGAGTGTGAGATCTGTAACGGCAGAATGATGAAAAGATTCAGAATCAATAATAATAATAATAATTACTTATGTAAATATAAAGGTTTGTCTTTAAGTACTCAGTCAGAGGAATGCATTACTCCATCCCTGAACTGAGTCAAGTCTTAAAGCCCCAAAGCCTTAAGGACACAAAACCCCTGAAGACGTGCTGCTCCAGTGCTTTATAATGTCAAGTGGCGAGTGGCGTGCATTAGTCATAGCACCTGTACACAAATACTACACAGCTGCTGCCACACTCTCATATTCGCTTTATTTCCTCTTTCTTGAGTTATTAAAGAGAAGATAAAGATCTTTGTTGCTCTGGGCTTTGTGTATCTTTTAAATAATGGTCGAGCTTAACTTGTCCAGATGAATGAGCGCCTCATGAATAACATCCACCATTTTCCATGTAAACACTCCTAATCCAAAGAAATTCCCAAGATGCACCAAAACATGAAGGTAGCATCACGTTGCAAAGCACAAACCAGCAGCTTGTGCTGATATTTGTTTCCTCTCACATGATTTATTATTCTAATAAAAGCTAGAAACATACCAGAGACCGGAAACGTCTGTTCTCTGCGATACGTGTAGGGTGCTGTCGAAGCATGATAACAGGTCTGTGGGGAAACTGTATAAAGGAGATGACATGCACAACAAACCACAAGTACAAAAAAACACATACTGTATCCTGAAAATGTTGTTTGGCTAATTCCACATGCAGTCTGTGATTTCGCTCTCCTGTCACTGGCAGGGAAACAATTACCGAGTGAGTATTGTTTTATAGAATGGAAACATTTTTGATGCAGTGAACACCACACATGGAATTCTGCTCATTTCCTGCATTTTCATTGAAGTATTCCAACATTTGATAGCTTAGTTATTTTGTTTGTAGGTGAGGTTGGTCAGATAGGATGAATCCAACCCTTTGTCTCATTGTTCACTTTCTAAATCCTTGAATCTCCTCGATATTAGCCCCTCCCACCAAAGATGTAAGCAAGGAAACAAGGAAGCGATAGATGAGGGGTCGAGTTAAGGCATTGTGCAGCAGCAGACGTGCTTTTCTCTCAGCCTTGTTCCAAGCCGTGTCAATTAAATGTGATGTGAGTCTTGGTTTGTTACAGCCTGCTGCTCTGTTTGATGATCTTAGATGTCATACTCACATCACAAATGGTGGAGGGAAGGTGTTATCATAAAAAATGAAACAACTTATAAATACAAAGGAACACTTGATTCATTTCTTTAGTCCTGCTCCTGACATGATTGATATATTTCATCCGTCACGCGTAAAAACACTTCCACACCTGTGCATCCTCAGCTTCTCTCTCCATCGTCTCTCCCAGATAGACCGGAATTGGGACATTTTTCAAAATGTGTAAGATTGATTTCTGGGTGTCGTGGAGGAGGACAGATGACAGGGGAGGTGACGGGGAGGGAGAAAATAGAGCAATGGGAAACCCTTATTGACTTTTGGCAGTCTTTTCACTCTTAGTCTGATTCCACCACCACCTCCATTAAAGCCAAACTATCAAAAATCACAAAATTCGACTGTTCTTTGTAAACGAGCAGAGGACCACGTTCACTAATTAACTTTGCACGTCTTCAGGAGCCTGGGTAATATCCTCACAGGCTGCGATGTTGTACCTTTGCTCGAGTTTTTTAACCAGCTCCTTAATGCTCTGGTTTTCCATCATGTAAATGCAGCCATGCAGCGTTTCCTGGGATGTGGAGCTTGCATGCTCGTGGAGTCATCTGTTTACATCTAGGTCGCTCGTCACCAGCTGTTAGCTCCTTAGCAGCCTGGTTGTATTTGACGCTGTGTTTTTGCCTCGAGTAGTGAATCGTGTTTGTTGTTTGTACCTTCAGTGAGAACCGTTTTCTTTCTTCTATAAATGTCTACTTTAATGTTGGAGGCTGTTAAAATAACTCAATCTTTAGCTTCTAAATCATTATTCCAGCTGACACATCCCAGACAGCATCCTTATTGCGTGCTGGCAAAGATAAACTCATTCACTGCTAGAGCAAAGATATCATTAAATGATGTAAATCATGAATCATGTGAAAATGGTGCAAACGAATTGTTTACAAATATTCAGAATTCCCAAAACATCAAACCTGGTGAAGAAACTGAAGTAAGTGATGCCATTAGATTTAAAGTCTTAAAGGGTTCATTAAATCCATTTATTTCTTATTAAGAAAAACTTCTAAGAAGCTTGAAAAGACGGTGACTGGACTCGTAAAAGTTTAACTTAGAGAACCTTCTTTTTGAACTCCATAGACAGTGTTTCACAGCCTTTTGGATCCACGGCACATATTTCACATTAGAAAAATCACATGGCACACCACCAAACAAAAATGTGACAAAAAGCATATTGATCATTTTCCCCAGCGCACCAGACATAGCAGACATGGCTCGGTTTGTCCCCACTATAGATTTTTTGCTTTCTTCTGACCACTACTCACGCTGGGCCTTCACCTGGGTCAGAGTTTTCACCAGGACCAGACTGACTACTTTTTCTTTTCAGATATTTATCTAGTAGGGGTGCAACGATACTCGTATCGATATTGAACCGTTCGATACAGAGCTTTCGGTTCGGTACGCATATGTATGGAACAATACAACATTTTTAATCTATTTTATCAACTTTCCTTCTGACGATGCTGTCTGTGTTGAGCGCTCAGTGGATCTGCGTTCGACTACTCCGCCCAGGCTGCACTGTCGAGCACAGATTCACTGAGCACAGCGCAAGCTAGCCAGACAGAAGCTAAGCTCGTTGCAACATGGCAAACTGAACCTCCCCCACCCTCATTCAGATCTGGCCTTTGGAACTATTTTGGTCTTCATGTGACGTATGACCCTGAAGGTAAGCGAGTCATGGACTAAAGTAAAACAGTATGTCGGATGTGCCACGCAATGCTCAATTACATGGTGGGAGCTAGTGTGTTAGCGCAGTTAGCTCGTTAACATGTTGACGCTGTCCAGCCCCACGCACGGGGCGATCCGCGGTAGCTCGTTAACGGAGATTTGCCGTGTTGTGGCGTTAACGTCATTTCAGATTAACCTGAAAGCACTAGTGGGAACACAACGAATATGACTGCACATTTACTCCGACATCATCCTAGTGCAAAGACAAGTGGAAGCAGACAAAAACAACAAGCAGCATGCTACAAACTTTACCCGAGTCATTTAGACAGCCGTTAGCACAGGATTCTCCTTATGGGGACCTGATATGTTTAATATGCTGCTGAGAATATAGCCCAGAAGAAGCGTATAGTAGAGCTTTTATTTTGAAAGAGCCATTTCTCTGTAATAAACTCTCTTTTCCAAAGATGAGTGATTCCTCCATCAGATAGATTTATTTATTTATTACTTTGTTGTTTCAGCAACATTAAATTTAAAAACTGTACTTTTGAGTTAAAATATATATTTATAATTTTAATAAATGACAAATTAAAAAAGCATGAACATTTTTTTTTGTATCGAAAAAAATATCGAACCGTGACACCAAAGTACCGAACCGAACCGTGAATTTTGTGTATCGTTGCACCCCTATTATCTATAGGGGCTATTAGCTATTATGGGCGGTGTTGTCTTCTTCGTCTTCTGTTTACTGGCAGTTGGCAACCCATTTAATTAGAGCAGGTAGTTGTACTGCCTTCTAGTGGTAGAAAAATAATTGTTCTGCCCGTTATTCACGCTGATCGCTTAGAGTACTAATGAGTTGGAACCAGATAATCTCCCACAGCACACCTGATCATTTCTCACAGCACACCTGTGTTTGGGAAACTCTGCCTCAGACGGCTATGACCTGGACGACTGCAAACCTTCGCAGACTTAAGAAAAAGTCTGAGTGCGGGGAAAAAGCCAAGTCAGGTCCCTCATTATACAGTAGTTACAAGTCAGTGACTCATCCCTCGACTATCTTGAAAACCTAAAACCTCGTTCTGAATCCGAGAGACCTCAGGGGTCGTTGGAAATCTTGAAGTGTGACCACGGCTTTTGGAAAAGAGGAAATAACCTGAATATAAAATGAGATATTACTAAAGGACAGAACAAGATTGATGATGGTCCTCACCTTTATTATTTTGGACAGGTGAACACACAAATGTATTACTAAGCCCATCCAAGAACAGCAGTTGATAGCTCACACATAACATTTACATGTCATTATAGAGAATGGAGGTTGCTGGAGCAGAACAGATGAAATCCCTGCAGCTGTGTTATGTCATATATCATCTCTGTGTTAACAGAGTGTAAAGGCGGTGGGAATACGAACGTGCAATTAAACATATAACGCCAGCTACCCTCTTAACAACCTGTGCAGCCTAACTGACAATCATGCAGAAAGATCCACTTGAAGACAAGGGTATAAAAAAGGCAAACCACGCTATTTTATTAGCTTATTTAACAGCGCCGTAAAATGATAACGGGCCCGTTACAGTTTTACCAACACCGTGTTTTGCATGGAGCCGTATTCTGCCCTGTAAAATTTTCCCAACATTTGCCTTTTCCATCCAGCAGCTGCATGTCAACAAGGACCTGTGCCTGAGTTGTTAGCGCTTCTGCTATCATGCTTTATTGTGCCACACAAAATCTGGTGAAATGGGCCATGATACAGTAAAATGTGCTTTCATGAGCTGCTTAGTTTGAGGGCACGGATACTGTTGTGGCAGCCGCTTTCATCACGTCTCCTATTATTAACCGTAGGGTGCATTTTGCAGGGAATGATACTGTGTACTGGACAGACATGGGACTGAACAGAATATCCCGAGCCAAACGTGACCAGACCTGGAGGGAGGACGTCATTACCACCGGCATCAGCCGTGTGGAAGGCATTGCTGTTGACTGGATCGCTGGTTAGTACCGTCACTGCTGGAGCCCTGGAGTCATTTCCACAGGCTGTCAAGTTTGTATCGATTGTTGAAAATTCACACTTTAGGTGCCACGCCTCTAGTTATAGCACCGAGTCGATGTCATTGTTGCGATCTGAATTGCCAAAAGCCATTAGGCTTTGGTGACAAAGTGCAGGCAAAGAATTAGATTTAATGAACTGTGTCTTTAACTTCTGTGTCCTGGAGGATGAATTCTACTTTAATTACATGTATGAATATTGCTTCTTTCCAAACAGGCAACCTGTACTGGACAGACCACGGTTTCAATCTAATTGAAATCTCTCGCCTGAATGGTGCATATCGCTCAGTGGTCATATCAGAAGGACTCGATCAGCCCAGAGCCATCGCTGTACATCCACAGAAGGGGTAGGAAATGACTCTGTGCGTGTGTTTGTTTAGCCTACAATCAGTGCCGTCTCTATACTTTTAGAAACCACTTACTGTAAACAGCAGATATATTAAATACATTTGCTGCTAAAACTAGAAACCAAAGCAGGTCTTATTAAGCCAATTCTGGCTCATCGCATATTCGCTCAGTGGCCACTTTATCCAGTCAGCCTATTATGTGATACCACCATAGCTCACAGAACCCGTTAATATCAAATTCACAGAGCGAAAAAAATGGCTGACTTAGACTCTGGTGTGGCTGCTGTGTGCCAGACAGGCTTGTTTGGATCCGTCTAAAGCTTCAGATGTCCAAGGATGTTCACTTACAGCAGCACAGTAAAGCAGTCAGAGTCTCCAGTAAGCAGCACTTACTGACACGACGTTGCCAAGTGTGCTGACTTCTGCTGAGCCATGCAGATGGCAGGCTGTACCCGTCCTGCCTGCTGCCAGCATCCAGTGTGGCTCACGTTCATCCTCATAATACTGATCGCTCATTATTTTAATTATACAACCTATTTCAGAGATACTTGTCCACAATTTACCTCTTTTAAGAGAGTGGTGGAGAGTAAAGTCACATTTAGGGCAGCTTGCTTTGTCGAGCAGGAGGATAATTATATGAATACATAAGAACATGCATATGTTACAATGTATCCAAATGTGCTCTAAGCATTAATATGCAGCATCCTACAAAGCAAATGTTACCTAAACAAAGATAAAAATGTTTTCAAAATCTACAGTTCAAATAATAAATGAGGTGTATCTGGGCAGATATCTGTTCTGGACCGAGTGGGGTCAGAACCCCTGCATCGGCCGTTCCCGCCTGGATGGATCAGACCAGGTTACCCTGGTCAGCTCGGGCATCATGTGGCCCAATGGAATTTCCATAGACTATGAGGTACAGTCGCACACAGATAATACATCATGTAGAGTACCTGTCTCCTTGCTCACCTTACAGTCTTGTGCCTAACATTTAACCATACAAAGCGCTGCAGTTTGTGTTATGCATTTTAAAATTACCTTCCAGGAAAATACATTATATTGGTGCGACGCACGCACGGATAAGATCGAGAGGATCAACCTTGAGACCGGTGAGAGCCGGGAGATTGTACTGTCAATGGCCAACGTAGACCTGTTCTCCGTGGCCGTGTTTGGGCCTTACATCTACTGGTCTGACAGGTAATTTGTTATTTTCTCAAATGCAAACTCTTGCATTTGCCTGCAAAGCCTTTATAGTAACCTGGCAGCGCCCTTCCCCTCCTTTCAAGGCTTCCAAGGAGAAATATTACACAGCAGGCGCAATCCTGTTTTTTTTAATACTCCAGACAAGTATTAGTGTTTGTTTTAGGGTTTGACAAAGGTCTGAAATTAAAAACAAAATCAATCAAAATGTATTTCTATAGCACATTTAAAAAGACATCAAAGTGCTTCACACGAGTGCTGCAGGCGAATTCCAACAATAGACAAAGAAAAGAAGATACAGTAATGGTTACAGTAACAACTACAGTTATGTAACACAAATGCAGACCAGGTGGAAGTCCAAACTAATTAGCTTCAAAGGCTACATTGAACAGGTGAGTTTTAAAGAGTGATTTAAACGATTCATTGGATTCTGACATGCGGATATCAAGTGGAAGATTATTCCAGTTTGGGTGCGTCTGTGATGATGACAGCGAAATAAAACTGAATTTAGATGTAGATTCTGATTTTTATTGACAACATGTCCTCAGTGCTGAGTTTTGTTTTAGTGTTTTCAGCTGAAAGGATGTCCTGCAGCATGTCTGTGTAACTTCCCCATCCTTCACCCCGCCACGCTCACACAGAGAACCTTATTATTGTTCTTCTCCGACTCTCCTGACTTTCAGGGCCCACTCGAACGGTTCAATCCGACGAGGCTTGAAGACGGATCCAAGTGAGGCTGAGACCATGAGGAGCGGTCTAGGGGTTAATTTGAAAGATGTGACGGTCTTCACCAGAGGCAGAGAAAAAGGTGCGTTTTCAAACATTATAGCCGCACAGTTTCACTTCCTGTCTCGTATTATGCTCGCAGATTTTTATGCAATCGAATTGCAAACTTGTGGCTCCCAGACCGTAGATTGGATTTTCATCTGACTTGTATAGGCGGGCCAATTTAAACGTGATTGCTCACAGCAGAAACGGCTGCCAGTGACTAATCAAACACATGTTGTGCTTTGAAGGCACCAACCCCTGTGCCAGAAGTAACGGAGGCTGCCAGCAGCTGTGCTTCCACCTGGGCAGCGGTCGCCGGACCTGCTCCTGTGCACACGGGCGCTTGGCAGAGGATGGCTTTGCCTGCGAGCGCTATGAAGGTTATCTACTCTACTCTGAAAGGACTATCCTGAAAAGCATCCACCTTTCTGATGAAAATGACCTCAACTCACCCGTGCAGCCTTTTGAAAATCCCGCTTTTTTCAAGAATGTCATAACGCTGGCCTTTGACTACAGTCAGGAGACAGCTGGAGCCAACCGCATCTTTTTTAGCGATGTCCATTTTGGAAATATCCAGATGATTAACGACGACTGGACAGGAAGATCCATCATCGCAGAAAGTAAGTGGATTCCATATTGACAGCGTTTCTGTTATTTTATGTCATCTAACAAGTCCTCTGTGGGAAGCTGCAGGTCCACCACAGACGTTGAAGAGTGTGGTTTTCTGCAGTGTGGGTTAGCCGTATTTGTCACACCGCGTCTTTGCTTGGTGTGTTTTCAGTCGGCAGTTTCATGTGCCTGACATCTGGAAGCTTGCACTTTATGCACAGAGCTGCATGTTTGTACGCTCTCTAATTTATCCGTCCTCACCTGTACCTGTTTTGGCTGTCTGCTGGGTTGCAAGCCATAAAAATGTAGTTTGACTGTAAAGTGGCACCGTGGCCGACGCTGCTCCGATGATCCGTCTGCTTGGAGGAAATAGTGCATCTTTCTCCTGTAGTTAGGAAGCAGGGTTGTTAAGAAATCAGTGTAGCACTGATGTACGTCACGAGGGGCATTTCTTCTTCAATCGGTTTTTTTACTCTTTTACTCCTTTGAGAAGACCAAACCAGCCTGGTTTAAATGAACTATGTTCCAAGCTTTCTGCACACTGACTGAACATGGATCGATCTGGAGTCTGACTGGAGTCAGATGAGCAGCAGAAAGTCTCCGTTCTGCACAGCTCGCGTCCTCTGGCATTCAGTGGCGTTTCCACAGGGAGCAGAGCTCAGCACCTTCCCACCGCCCCCTCGCGCGGAGAGGCTGGCACAGTGTTACTGAGCCACTCTCACCCACCCCCGACCCATCTTTAGCGCTCCTGCTGAGGGAGCTTTCTGCTTATTTATTTATCTTCTAGAAATGAACAAGCGTTACCAAGAACCATCTGTCAAGATTTGTAAGTGTCCTTCACACCTTCAAACTTGTGAAATGCATAATGAAAGTGGTGATGATAATAATAATGCACGACAATACCACTGGAAACAAGCTCTTTTGATGCAGCTACAGTGCACAGAGAAATACCATCCTGTGGCCCTGCTGGTTCCTAATGAGTTTGTTTGTGTGTTGATTAAAAGCAGCACATCCACCTGCTCCATACTTCTTTTCATGGACCACGTTTAGGCAGCGGTGGATCTACTTCTGCAGTATCTTCTCTTTTATTCTAAAAGTTTCTGCCCGAATCCTGTCATTGAGGAAAGGTGAAGATGTTAATCATCTATATTTCCCTAATTAAACTCTGTGTCCCCCATTAATTAGTCCCTCGCCTGGCCAACAATTTGAGAGAAACTCCAAGCTGCCAGACGGCTTTTATTGCAAGCTATTAATTAGTGGTCGGCTGACTCAGGTAGAGTCTTAAGTATTCTGGAGTTTGGTTTATGGGTTTTTATATACTGGGGTGCAGCCAGATTAACTCATACTGGCCACATGTTTGCCATTCAGACAGTTAGAATTGGCTCTGACAGACAAAAGCGTGACAGGAAAAATCACGAGACAATCGTTTGACAACTGAATTACTTTAATGTTCACTTAATTAATGTTTGTATCTTAGCTGTTCTTGATGGAGCCCATCAGAGATCTCGTACCTGCACTTCCACTGTTTGGGTTAGAATAATAATAATGGATTGCATTTATATACCACTATTTATTCACTCTCACACACTGGTGGAGGCAGCTACAGTTGTAGCCACAGCTGCCCTGGGGCAGACTGACAGAGGCGAGGCTGCCATATCGCGCCATCGGCCCCTCTGGCCAACACCAGTAGGCGGCAGGTGAGGTGTCTTGCCCAAGGACACAACGACCGAGACTGTCCGAGCTGGGGCTCGAACTGGCAACCTTCCGATTACAAGACGAACTCCCAACTCGGTCGCTCCTAATGCTCCTGTCACCATTGGTCCCACGTTGGACTTTGCACATCTGCTCCAGCTGTTCCTTCAGCCCCTGGTACTCCTTTATTTTCTCTCTGATGTTGCTGGGATTTGCACGTCTATATTAACTACAGTCTTCTGCTCCTTGTCAGCTGCCACTATGCCTGGTTGGCTGACAATGAGCTGCTTATCTGTCTGAAACTTGAAGCCCCCCCGGGACTTTGGACTGTTGTTCTCGACCACCTTTGGTGGCGTCTCCTATCGGGACTTGGGAACATCAGAGACACATAGTCCATATGTGGCACAGATGTTTCTGTACAGCAGCGCTCCCCCCCCCCCCCCCCCCCCCTTTATGTGCCACGGACCGGTTTAATGTCAGACAATAGTTTCACGGACCGGCCTTTAAGGTGTGGCGGATAAATACAACAAAATAAAATGATAGGACCGAGACAAAAACTGTGGGATTTTGTAAATATAATAATAAACGTGAATTCACTGAGTAGTTGTGTAACTTTATTAGCAGCGTCCTCCAGAAATGCACCAACAACATTGAGACTAACATCCTCCTCTCGGGTCGCTATGGTAACGCAGAAATATTTCTTTCAAAATAAGACGAACAACTACATCACAGGAAACCGAGTTAACGATAAAAACCCTGAAAACCATAAACTTCACACCTGAGCCTCGACTCTCACAGCCCGGTACCAGACGAGTCATGGACCGGTACCAGGCCGTGGCCCGGGGGGTTGGGGACCGCTGGTGTGCACTATCCCAGCCTCTATGTGTACGCGGTCCCAGCTAGCCTTACTTCCTGCTGCTATGTGTTGGACAGTCTCCGGGGCACCTTTGCCTGATCTGAAGCCTGAGTCCTGACGGTTGGATCTTTAGAACAATAGCTGGTGTTTGGTATGTGTATGGGACTTACCAGGGAAACTGACCACTCTAGCATTAGTGCCTTGGATGTTGCACACCATAATATGGTCTGTGTCAAGTGTTGAGGATCCAGGATATACTGACGAGAAGTGGGCTCATGGACACATGGGTGGATATTTTCTGCTGGTGCTTTTGCTGTTGTTTGTTTTTAAAATCTTTCTCATCACTTTCATAACTTAGATCAACAATGCAGTTATTGTGACCTTACTTCTCCACAATAGTGATATTGAGAAACGCTGAAAGTCATATTCAGTCGATAAATCGAAGGGTAGAAAAAGAAAACTGCAGTGAGTAATCAAACATGAATATGACCAGATTCTCTGCTGAAAATCACGTCTCTCTGGAGGTTCCATCTCTGTCAGTCACATTCATGCAATAACAAGAGAGACTGCAAAGGTCTTTTCATATTCTGTGTTTTGGAAATTGGTTTGCCATGAAAACACATTCGGTTCCTGAGTGACTTTAGCATCAACAAATAGCTGTCTGTCCAGTGTAGTGAGGCATGAAGTTATTTCCCTGTCAATCAGAAAAGAAACACGATCCCAATTCTAACACAATTGGAGCCTGCCATCTGTTACAAGCAAAGTCAGTACTTTCCCACATTTATACACAACAGACAACTCTGAGGTTTGGAGCCCGAGATGACAGCGGCATATAGCTGGAATCTGCATTTACAGATAAATAAATGAACAATAAACGTAATGAATGCCAGCTCCAAAGTGATTATTTCTTTCGTTTTACTCTATGTGATGTTTTAGATGGGCGCTCTTGCTCTACTACGATTATTTTTCCCATGTGACTCAGTTATTCGCTAGAATAAAAAGGCAGACTCGTAACGCCGACTCTCATTCAGGTCACTTTGTTGCTCCGTGGTCTGATGTTTCTCTTGTTTCAGATGTGGGTTCAGTGGAAGGTCTGGCTTACCACAAAGGTTGGGACACTCTGTACTGGACCAGCTCCACTACATCCACCATCACCAGACAAACTGTGGACCAGAGTCAAGCCGGCGCCATCAGTAGGCAAGCTGTGGTGACGCTTTCAGAGGAGGACCACCCACACGTCCTGGCCCTGGATGAGTGTCAAAGGTCAGTCGTCATTCCCATAATGCACTTTTCACCATTGGCTCATGCATCTGTTACTTACATGTGGGACTTTAGCTCAGAATATTATCTGCTTGGTATTTGAGGTGCTCCAAGTTTGATCACCACAAAGGTGATTGTTCTCAAGGACAGTTTTGCTCTTGTCATGCCACGCGCTGCATTCCAGTCACATTATCACGCTCCCAGTTCTATTTCATGGTTCAAGAGCGTATATAACAACATAAACCAGTCATGAGTATTTAATGGGGGTGAGCGGTTCTAGTTTAATTATTGCAGTGCAGCACCTCAACCATCTAGTTATGCGTTACACATAACCTCTTACTTATGTTACGTGTTATGTGTAATACTGTGAGCTGTGACTCAGGCAGTGAGCACTGGCTGTGCTCGGCCTGCGCTCTGTTTCAACATCACTCATCTTTACAGGTGGTTGTAAAGGCCTGATGTTGAATTAGGAGCAGTGGGCAGCTGTTTCTGCAGAGTTTTGCCCTTTTGTGCAATAAACTCACTGCTCAGAAGTACATGCCCCTTCCTGTTGGCTTCCTGTTTGCTTCCTGTTGACTTCCTGTTTGCTTCCTTTTCGCTTCCTTTTTGCTTCCTGTTGGCCTCCTCTTGGCTTCCTGTTTGCCTCCTGTTTGCTTCCTGTTGCCTTCCTGTTGGCTTCCTGTTTACTTCCTTTTCGTTTCCTGTTGGCTTCACGTTTGCTTCCTGTTGGCTTCCTGTTGGCTTCCTGTTTGCCTCCTGTTGGCTTCCTGTTGGCTTCCTGTTTGCCTCCTGTTGGCTTCCTGTTTGCTTACTTTTCGTTTCCTGTTGGCTTCCTGTTTGCTTCCTGTTGGCTTCTTGTTTACTTCCTTTTCGTTTCCTGTTGGCTTCCTGTTTGCTTCCTGTTGGCTTCCTGTTTACTTCCTTTTCGTTTCCTGTTGGCCTCCTCTTGGCCTCCTGTTTGCCTCCTGTTTGCTTCCTGTTGGCTTCCTGTTGGCTTCCTGTTTGCTGCAGTGTTTTAGATCAGCGAACAAATTGTAATATTAGACAAAAATAACAGTAAATACAAAATGGAGTTTTTACATAATGGTTTAAAAAATATGATTTTCTATTGATAAATAATTTCATTGATTAATTTAAAAAAGCTGATTAAACCTGCCTATGTGAAAAAGTAATGACCCAATAAACATTATAACTGGTTGTTTCGCTCTTGGCAGCTAGATGTCATTTCTGCTCATAGTTATCATTGAACCCTGAACTCTGAGGCCTGCAGGTCTCTGTTCTGGGTTCTTCTGTGACCTCCTGGATGAGTCGTTGATGGACTCTTGGAGTCATTTTGGTAGGCCGGCTGCTCCCGGGAAGCTTCAGCACTGTTCCAGGTTCTCTCCATGTGTGGATAAAGACTCTCACTGTGGCTCAGTGGAGACACAAAGCCTCTGTAACCTTGTCCAGACTGATAGATACCAGCGACTTGTTTCTCAGCAGATTACGACATAATGTGTTGATGATCTGAAACAAGTGTGTGCGTGTGACAAATACGAAAAACAAACAAAGGAAACGAAGACATCAGGAAGGGGGGATACTTTTCCACATCACAGTACACCTGAACCTTTTTCCACGTCCACGAGCTGAAGTCAGCTGATTACTGTTCAAGGAAAAGAATTATTGATGATTTTCTTCAATCCATCGATCATCATAACTGAAGAGCCTTTGTAATGCAAGTCATGACAGAATCGTAACTGTTATGTGGTTAGTGAGTTAGTACAGTCATGCATTGCTCCATCATGCCAGCGCTGCCTGTTACACATTTTCATTAGAAGTACAGCTGACAACTATAATGCATCGCGCTCAGGTTTCTCCAGAAAGTCTGTAAATAAATTACACTTGATTCAGAAGGCTGTTGCCAGTTTTAACTAGATCATATTACTGCTGTTTTAAAATGCATATACTGCCATCCTATTAGTTGTAGGACACATTTTATGACCCCCGTTCTTGTCTATAAATCTATGCATGGAGGTGACTCTTGACATGGTGCCAAGATGTGCCGAAAACAGAGTCTGAAATCCACAGAGTGCGCCTGCTGCTGCTCGCCATGAAGACCTGCGGTCACACAAACGGTCGCTTCCTGGATCTTTGCACTACAACACTGATGTGCTGCCTCTGCTCTGCTGTGGTACTACTGTGGTACTGCTGTGGTACTACTGTGGTACTGCTGTGGTACTACTGTGGTACTGCTGTGGTACTACTGTAGTACTACTGTGGTACTGCTGTAGTACTACTGTGGTACTACTGTGGTACTGCTGTGGTACTGCTGTAGTACTACTGTAGTACTGCTGTAGTACTACTGTGGTACTACTGTGGTACTGCTGTGGTACTGCTGTAGTACTACTGTAGTACTGCTGTAGTACTACTGTGGTACTGCTGTAGTACTACTGTGGTACTGCTGTAGTACTACTGTGGTACTGCTGTAGTACTACTGTGGTACTACTGTGGTACTACTGTGGTACTACTGTGGTACTACTGTAGTACTACTGTGGTACTACTGTGGTACTGCTGTGGTACTACTGTGGTACTACTGTGGTACTACTGTGGTACTGCTGTGGTACTACTGTGGTACTACTGTGGTACTGCTGTAGTACTACTGTGGTACTACTGTGGTACTACTGTGGTACTACTGTAGTACTACTGTAGTACTACTGTGGTACTGCTGTGGTACTGCTGTGGTACTACTGTGGTACTACTGTGGTACTGCTGTAGTACTACTGTGGTACTGCTGTGGTACTGCTGTGGTACTACTGTGGTACTACTGTGGTACTACTGTGGTACTACTGTAGTACTACTGTAGTACTACTGTGGTACTGCTGTGGTACTGCTGTGGTACTGCTGTGGTACTACTGTGGTACTACTGTGGTACTGCTGTAGTACTACTGTGGTACTACTGTGGTACTGCTGTAGTACTACTGTGGTACTGCTGTAGTACTACTGTGGTACTGCTGTAGTACTACTGTGGTACTGCTGTAGTACTACTGTGGTACTACTGTGGTACTGCTGTAGTACTACTGTGGTACTGCTGTGGTACTACTGTGGTACTGCTGTGGTACTGCTGTAGTACTACTGTGGTACTACTGTGGTACTACTGTGGTACTGCTGTGGTACTGCTGTAGTACTGCTGTAGTACTACTGTAGTACTACTTGACGCTGCTGTAGTTGTCGGTGCTCCTCTTGTTTTCCCTCCTGATGGTGAAACTCTCTGAATGCTGGTGTTTCTGCAGCAGCAGATCTTCCGGATCGTTCCGTCGAGCAGGGTTAGCCTTCAGTTGTTTTGTGCATAGTGCAGCAGCACTGAAATCTCATCTATTTAACTCTTAGCTTTTGAAAAGATTCAGGTGCATCTTCTGTTTCCAAAAAGTAACGTGTGATTATTCCTCTGTTGTAAGTTGTGTTTAAAACCTGTATTTCATGCATATAAAAGCTGCACAGCTGCACAGAGTGAGCACAGCTCTCTCTCCTTTATACTAACTAAATTAATTTCTTGACCTCAGACTATCCTTGGTTGGCAGTTTGGCACCGTATCCATCCCACTCTAGAATCACTGTCTGATAATTAGAATTCAAACACTGATGATTAATTAGTAGCCCCTGGTTGTGACTTCTGACCTGAATCTTTATTATCGCACTGGAGAGGACTTCCATGACTTCATTACAGCGAGAAGAGAGAAGCCAGACTTTGCAAACCGCGTTCTCCTATTTGAAAGCATTTTATCTGGTTGTGACTTTGCTGCATGGCTCATACAGCTAATCCTATAAAGACCAATATGTAATTTATTTTGATTTACTTCCCTGTAAATAACTGTTAATTATCACAGAGCATGAATAAATGACCTTTATCTTAGAATTTCTGATGCTAATCCAGTTTATCTAATTGAAACAGAGCTGCGCTCTTCAGGGCAAAAAGGAGAAGCTGATGAGGATTTGGCAGCTGTGGAGTGATGCTGATCATTGACTGACACGACTGCATAAACCTCCAGCTATTTACTAAAGAGGGTTTGTCCTGTACACGTGTCTGTGCACGGCATCAGATCCTCTGCAGCACAGTCTTCTACACCACCTTCTATAAAAAGCTGTTATTTCTAAGCCCGTCTGAAGCTTCAGGTGACACATTTGTTTTGCGTTCTTGCTGAGGTGGTGTGAATTTTTAAATGAGTGTGAGAGGTAGTGGATCTTTTGGAGAGGGAGGAAGTCCCTGATGAAATTACTCCACTGTTTTTAATTGTGGAAGAGAACACTGAGGTTTGCTTGCTGATGTTAAAAAGCTTCGTTTGGTTTTGTGTTTCATATCTTTCAGCCTGATGTTTTGGACCAACTGGAATGAGCAGAGGCCAAGCATCATGAGATCCACCTTAACTGGCAAAAACATAAGGATCGTCATCAGCTCTGACATCTTAACGCCCAATGGACTGACCATTGACCACAAAGCAGAGAAGCTCTACTTCTCAGATGGCACCCTTGGCAAGATTGAACGATGCGACTATGATGGATCCAGCAGATACGTGAGTACGATCCCACTGAGCAACAAACTCAAATGGTCAGGGCTAGGGATGGGCACCGGTATCCGATCTGTCATAAACGGTAGTAACCAGACTGAAAAGCAGCGCACATTTCGGTGCTTTTTTTTTCCTGAGCTGTGATACACTTTGGATTCTAGCCAATCATTTTACGTTTCCGAGGATAGTAGGCGGGGCCAGGTACGTACATTCTTTTAGAGCAGAGCTACAGATTAAAAATGCCCAAGGTGAAGCGGTCAAAGTCTGGCTGTACTTCACAGCAAAAGATGCAAACTCAGCAGCAACAAGTGCTTTAAGCTGATACTGTGATACTGTCAAAGGAGCTAACACCTCGAATCTGATGAAACACCTGGCGACGCATAGCGTTTTTTAAAAGCCGAGAAATGCGCCGTAATTGATAGCTTGCTGCGAGACCTCACACCGAGCACATCTACTGCGGGTGTGGTGCCTGTTATCGGACCCGGAGTTAGCAACATCCCCCAAAAACACGAAGAGGAGAGTCCTGGCCCCTAGCCCTGCCAGTGTAGCAGGAATGATGAGGATGATGATGCAGCAGCAGCCGTTCTTCTCTGCGTGAGTAGCTTCATGTTGTTCGTGTGTAATTTACGTTGAGTAGGCTAACCACGTTATTACATTAATGCATGTAAGGTGAACTAGCAAACATCATCATAGCTACATGCGGCTGTCTTCTTGTTTGATGGCAGATACTCCCTTCACCCTGGCTAAAAAGGCTAAAATGACCGAAGAAAAAGTGGAAAACAGCTGAACATGAGAGGTTTTTGGACAAAGTTTGTGTTTTTTCCATTGTTTAAGCACTGCTTCCAGCCAAGAGTGATGCCATATATGCCCCATAGCTGCAGAAAAGGCTAACATTGTTATCTTTTTACAAAAAACAGCTGAACATGAGAGGTTTTTGGACAAAGTTTGTGTTCTCCATTCTTTAAGAACCGGTTTGAGCACTGTTTAACCCTTTACAGCCGATCGGAGCGGGCACGCTCTGTTTTGCGTAACTATTTTTAAATCCTTGTAGCTCTGCAACCACGTAAGCTAGCGCAAATATTTATTTTGCATATGAAACCGGAGGAGTTGTACTTACATCTTATGCCATCAGCTTGTCCTCGGTCACGGTTTCCTTCCACATAAAGCTTTGCAAAAACTGCATAAAAAGCGCTTGCAGGAACAAAAACATAATATTCCAGAAACACGCTTTACCGATCCGATCAGCTGTTCATAACACTTCCTATGTTGGAATAGACGTCAGCGCGAACTTTTGCATTTCCGCCATTACCTGCCCGAAACCGGAAGTGACGTCATTTCGCGGAAATGTAGTCTTTTTTACTATCAGGGCCTATACTCGTCTTTTTAAAAGTTATCTTTGACTTTGTGACTTTCTGTGTCGTTTCTGGGATGCTTAGGACTCATATTGCACTGCTGGAAATAGTTTATTTTGATGCACATGCTGCTTTTTTGCAAATTTGCAGTATAATATTTATTTTCGTTTTTCCTGCAGTGTATAAAAATTGGTGTATTTCAAAAATAAAACTAAGAAGACACTCAAAATAAATTTCCTGTGGTGGGAAACTATTTTGTGCAACTTTTTTGTATTTACAGTTTTGAGGGATAAGCCTCTTAAATTTCTCTAACTACAAATATATGTTAAAAAAGCAAAAACGATTTTCAATTTTTTTGTAGTTTATTGCACTTTTTTGCAATTTATGTAATTACTATGCACTTAATGAATACATATGATTAAAATCTGGGCTATGATGGTTGTATATTATGTATAGCAACTTGAAATGCTCCCAAAAATGGCTCCACAGCATGTAAAAATATAATATAAGCTCTGGTGGACTTGGTTCTATGGTAGGTCTTAAAGGGTTAAGCACCGGCACCGTTTCAAAAGTACTGGTTTGGCACCGGTATCGGATAAAACCTAAACGATACCCATCCCTAGTCAGGGCTGAGATCAGGTTCAAAGAGTAAGTAAAGGTTCAGTAGCTGTGTAAAGCACGCAAAACCTTTGTTTCTCATGAGACGTGTCATTTACATACAGCACTGTGCCATCCATCACCCACCCCTCGTTCTGTTTGTCTCTGTATAATCTGCCACAGACTCTTGTGTCATTTGGCATAACTCAGCCAAATTTCAAAGATGATCATTTCTGATCAGTGTAGATAGGTAAAAAAAACATCAAATAGGCTCTAATTGTTGGCTTTGCACCAAAGTAGAAGAGCGTGATGCAAACTGCATCCAGGACAGAAGCGTCTGCACAGACAGCATGCTAACACAGAGCTGGTGAGGAACTGAGATTGTAGTGAGTGCCTGCTGAACCGAGCTCAGCAGCCAGAGCCTGATGAGTGGTCAGACTTACCGTGGACGCCGTGTTTCTCAAGTAGAAGCACTGTGGCGAGTCTTTGGGCTGATCTTGCTGTCAGTTTTGCGATCATACATAAAACCGCAAAGAAAGATGCGTCTTCATTATGATAGAGTGTACGGGACTGTAGCCACAGGTTTACAGAATTAACTGATAATTGGGTACAACAAGTAATTATGTAAATGCTGCATTACTTTTTAGAAGATGAAGGCGTAATGTGTAATACATAGTTGTTTTTTTGAGAAACTGTGTGGACATGACACTGGTTCATTCATTTAGTTGACTGCTTTTATGCTGTTTTTACACTTGAAAGGTTCAAGGGGCCGTTTTAAGGCTTAACACGAAAAAGAAAAGCTTTCCTCTGAAATCAGAATCAGAATCAGAATACTTTATTGATCCCTGGGGGAAATTATTTTTTGTTACAGTGCTCCATTTTAAACCAACATTAAGACAAGACAGACAATACACTAACTAAGAATAGTACAATATATACATATACATACATACATACATACATAAGTCACTCATAAATAAATATTTGGAAAAGAAACATGTGTAGTTGTAGCAGCAAACAGTGTGTTAAGTGGATGCGTTGTACAGGGAGATGGCCACAGGCAGGAATGATTTCCTGTGTCGTTCAGTGGTGCTTTTCGGTAATCTCAGTCTCTCACTGAACGAGCTCCTGTGACTGACCAACATGTCATGGAGTGGGTGGGAGGTGTTATCCAACATTGTCTTTATCTTGGACAGCATCCGCCTCTCCGACACCACCTTGAGGGAGTCCAGCTCCATCCCCACAACATTGCTGGCCTTACGGATCAGTTTATTAAGTCTGTTGGCATCTGCGACCCTCAGCCTGCTCCCCCAGCATGCAACAGCATAGAGGATCGCACTGGCCACCACAGACTCATAGAAAATCCTCAGCATTTTCCGGCAGATGTTGAAGGACCTCAGTCGCCTCAAAAAATAGAGACGACTCTGGCCCTTCCTGTAAAGTGCTGTGGTGTTTTTAGCCCAGTCCAGTTTATTGTCAATGTGTACTCCAAGGTATTTATAGTCCTCCACAATGTCAACACTGAGCCCCTGGATTGAAACAGGGGTCAAGTGTTTCCTGGTCTTCCTGAAGTCCACGATCAGTTCCTTGGTCTTTGCCACGTTGAGCTGCAGATGATTCTGCTCACACCACGTGACAAAGGAGTCGACCACAGCCCGGTACTCTGTCTCATCATCCCTGCTGATGCATCCAACCACCGCAGAGTCATCAGAAAACTTCTGAAGATGGCAGGTCTCTGTGCAGTGGCTGAAGTCTGTGGTGTAGAGGGTGAAGAGGAAGGGGGAGAGGACAGTCCCCTGTGGTGCCCCTGTGTTGCTGATCACCTTGTCAGACACACACTGTGGGAGACGTACATATTGTGGTCTTCCTGTCAGGTAATCAACAATCCAGGACACCAGAGAAGCATCCACCTGCATCGCTGCTAACTTATCACCCAGGAGGGTCGGCCTGATGGTGTTGAAAGCACTGGAAAAGTCAAAAAACATGACCCTCACAGTGCTCGCCGGCTGGTCCAGATGGGTGTAGACACGATTGAGCAGGTAGATGATGGCGTCCTCTGTTCCGAGACGAGGCTGATAAGCGAACTGAAGGGGATCCAGATGTGGTCTTACTATGGGTCGCAGCTGGTCCAGGATGAGCCTTTCCAGGGTCTTCATGATGTGGGAGGTCAGTGCCACGGGCCTGTAATCCTGGGGGCCACTGGGACGAGGCGTCTTTGGTACAGGGATGAGGCATGATGTCTTCCACATCACCGGGACCCTCTGCAGACTCAGACTCAGCATAAACAGTTTATGAAAGACTCCACACAGCTGGGGGGCACAGGCCTTGAGGACAAGGGGACTCACTCCGTCTGGTCCAGCAGACTTGCCTGAGTGAAGTCTCCTCATTTGCATCTCAACCTGGTATTGAGTGAAGGTGATGGGTGGGGGAGGGGTGTCAGGAATCTCACAGGAGGCAACATGTGAAGAGAGAGGCTGGCACAGTGGTGTGGCTCTGGATTCCAGGCTGACTGCAGGTGAGGTTGTGGGGGTGGGAGCAGACACTGTGGTGTCGAATCTATTGAAAAACAGATTCAACTCGTCGGCTCTATTCTCACCTCCCTCAGCTCCCCTGCTGTTGGTTGGCCTGAATCCAGTGATGGTCTTCATGCCCCTCCACACCTCTCTCATGCTGTTCTGCTGGAGTTTCCACTCCAGCTTCCTCCTGTAATTGTCCTTAGCCTCTCTGATCTTGTCCTTTAGTAACACCTGGACCTTCCTCACCTCCTCTTTGTTGCCCCCTCTGAAAGCCCTCTTCTTGTTGTTGAGGAGGGCTTTGATGTCCTTAGTCACCCACGGCTTGTTATTTGGGTAACAATGAACAGTCTGAGCTGGAACAATGGAGTCGGTGCAGAAAGTTATGTAGTCTGTGATACACTCAGTAAGCCCATTGATGTCCTCGGCGTGAGGCTCACAGAGTGTTTCCCAGTCGGTCACCTCGAAACAGCCCTGTAGTTCCGCTATTGCCTCCTCTGACCACCTCCTAACAGTCCTGGTGGTCACAGGTTCCCTCCTCACAATTGGCACATAGCGGGGGGTGAGGTGAATCAGGTTATGATCTGACCTACCAAGTGGGGGGAGGGAGGAGGAGCTGTATGCATCCTTGACGTTAGCATACAGTAAGTCTAAAGTTTTCTCTCCCCTGGTGGGACAGTCCACATATTGTTTGAATGTTGGTAGTGTATTGTCCAGTGATACATGGTTGAAGTCACCCGAGATCACAATAAAGGCACTCGGGTGCTGAGTCTGTAGCCGAGCTATGGCAGAGTGGATAGTGTCACATGCAGCTGTGGGGTTAGCAGAGGGGGGAACATAAACAGCCACCAAGATGACGTGAGAGAATTCCCTGGGTAAATAATACGGCCTGAGTCCAACAGCACACAGTTCAGTGTCCGGGCAACAAATCCTTTCTTTGATTGTTATGTTGGCAGGGTTACACCACCGGTTGTTAACTAAAACAGCAAGCCCACCTCCTTTATGCTTACCGCTAGCGGAAAACGGTCCGAGGAGCGAAGAGCGAGTGAAGCAGCAGCCAGAGGCAAAGTCTGAAAGACGTTCATGAAGCTTTTTGTCACAATTACTTTAAAAAGGACAAAAACTTCTGTGTAAAACATAAAGAAATGAGTTTTTTCGCTGTACTCTACATTTACAGTGAGTAGTGCCTCTGTGTCATTGTGTGGAGCACCGTGTGCTTGTTTATGGAGCCTCTCCCTTAATTTCATTTATCGTTGTCCAAAAAATGAGCAACTGTTTTAATCAAATTTCATTCTGGCATCATTTCAAATCCCTGTAACTCACACAGTGCTTTATAAAAGAGAGTCACTGACACCGCTGCACTACTGCAGGTTGGTACAGTGCAGTCCAGCTGCACGCTGCCATTCAGTGCCATGAATGAGCGCACGCCTCCCCGACTGTCACGCAGCATGTAACAGCAGGGCCTGATGCCTTTTGTTCTAATATATATCTAATATATATTGTGCTTTTTTATTCTTTTTCTGTATTTTGTCTTATTTATTATTTTAATTTTAGATTTTTTTGTCACGCAGCCAAAAAAAAGTCTACTTAAAACTAATGAAGACCTCTGGGGCTTGATACTGTCGGCCCAGGCGTGCATGTTTTCACATATGCAGGGAAGAGATGACTTTCTCACCTTTGTACACAAACAGGTGGATGTTTTTTCATCCACATTAATGAGCGACCGCCAGCTCTGTCATCCACATTAGTCAGGTAGACTCGACAACAGGTCTTCACTTTAATGAGTGTCTTTATGGCAATATTAAGGCCGCTGCTTTCATTCCATTTGTTCCTCTAACAGGATTGAATTTGCACATTTTCAAGCTGCTATTATGCACGACAGAGCCACTGATCTCAAAAATTCCGTTAATTGCTAAGATTCTAGAGAAGATCGTGGCTAAGCAGCTTACAGCAGTTTTAGATAAATATAGTATTTTCGACAAATTTCAATCTGGCTTTGGTAAAGTTCATTCCACTGAAACAGCCCTTCTTAGAGTTTCTAATGACATTTTGTTACAAAGCGATGCAGGTAAATGTTCTGTTCTCTTAATGTTGGATCTTACGGCGGCCTTTGATACTGTTGACCACTATATTTTACTTAACAGGCTGAAACACTGGGTCGGTGTCTCTGGGACTGCATTGAAATGGTTCTCCTCGTATCTCTCTGACCGATTTTCCTCTGTGGCAGTTTCTAAGTATAGATCATCTTCTGCGTCTCTGTCTTTTGGTGTGCCACAAGGCTCTGTGCTGGGGCCTTTATTGTTTCTAGTTTATTTACTCCCTCTCCAGCACATTCTGAGCCCTTTTGAGGATATTTGTTACCATTGTTATGCGGACGATATCCAACTCTATATGTCTTTTAAACCGGAGGAGGCTTCTAAGCTGCGGCTTTTAAATGTGTGCTTGGAAACCATTAAAGGCTGGATGGCTGAAAACTTCCTCCAACTAAATGAAAATAAAACCGAAGTCCTCTTATGTGCCCCAGATAGACATAGACCCAGTATAATAATAATAATAATAATAATAATAATAATAATAATAATAATACATTTTATTTAAATAGCGCCTTTCAAAGCACCCAAGGGCACTGTACAACAGATAAAAACTGGAAATATACACAATGATAAAAATAGAAGATAAAAGTTAAAACATACAGAAATTTAAGAATAGGCAATTTTAAACAGATGAGTTTTGAGGGTGGACTTAAAAAGAGAGAATGAGCTAATATTTCTGAGGTCCGGGGGTAGGGAATTCCAAAGTCGAGGGGCAGAGCAGCTAAAGGCCCTCCCTCCCATTGTGATCAGACGAGCAGAGGGAACAGAGAGAGAAAGAGAAGATGAAGATCTGAGGCAGCGGGATGGGAGCTTCATCTGTAATAAGTCAGAGAGGTACGGTGGAGAGAGAGAATGAATAGCCTTGAATGTATACAGAATTATTTTAAAATGGATGCGAAATTTGACCGGGAGCCAGTGAAGTTGCTTCAGGATTGGGGAGATGTGGTGGGTAGAAGAAGTCCTAGTAATAATACGGGCAGCAGAGTTCTGGACAGGTTGAAGCTTGTTGATAGATTTTTGTGTGAGGCCAAATAATAATGAGTTGCAGTAGTCAATTCTAGAGATAACAAGATTATGGATGAGAATGGCAGTGGCGTGAGGTGTGAGGAAGGGGCGGAGGCGATTAATGTTACGGAGTTGGAAATATGCTGCACGTGTAATATTATTGATATGTGAGTTAAAGGATAATGTGCTATCGAGAATGACACCCAAGCTTTTCACAGAGGGAGAGATAGGGACCAGCGAGTTATTGAGGGTGAGAGAGAAATTGTTAATTCTGGATAGCAGTCGTTTGGTGCCAACCAGAAGAAGAATATTATTATTACCATATTATTGAACTTTTACAGCCCTATGCCCCTAGTAGGTCTCTGAGGTCGAGTAGTCAGGGCCTACTTGTCACTCAGTATACGAGACTGAAAACTAGGGGTGATAGAGCTTTTGCTACTGTGGCCGCCAGACTGTGGAATTCCCTTCCTCAGAACTTACGATCCGCTGATTCATTGATTACTTTTAAAAAACAGCTAAAAACACATCTTTTTAAAATTGCTTTTTGCTAACTTTGTTTGTATCTTGTTTTTTTGTTGTTGTTTTTTTATAATCTGTTATATCTTGTAAAGCACTTTGTGATTTCTATCTAGAAATGTGCTATATAAATAAAATTTTACTTACTTACTTACTTACTTACACTGGCAAAGCAGCCAAAATCCATCCTTGTGCACAAATCGAGCTTTTCGTAGTGTCTAATTATTCGTCTGTTTATACTGCAAATCAACAGGAACTCTGGATACTGACGCAGTGAAAGCAGCACACAGACGAATGAAAACTATAGTTGAGTTAATCCTTTTGTTCATTTCACCCTGAGGACCGTCCACTCCTGTCGGTCACCTCACATTTTCTCCATCCACAGCTGTTACCTGGGTCAGTGACCATGTGCTCCATCTTCTTCTTTAAAAGTCTGAGAGGTTTCATATCTGAAATTACAGCACAGGTCACACTCAGCTTTGCATGCATCCAGAAACGGAAGGCTGATGGTGAGAACACTTATTCATGTGTGGATCATACATACAGTCACATTTATGAAACACGCTACCTGCCTGCCTCCAAAACCTGATTTTTACAAGCAAAATACTGACATTTAAAGATATAAAGGACAACAGCAGTTCTCTGTTCAGTTTGTGTCTTTTGCCACTTCAGTGATGTTGAACTGATAATGTGTGATATCACAAATAAACTGTTTTTGTAAGAAAAAGCACGATCACCTCCATATTCGAAATCATTTGTAATTTTAATGCGTAAACATCAGAGGAACAAAAACTGCCCGTGCATGGTGATGGTTAGAGCCCCTGTGCTTAAAGGGAGTGAAAGAATCAATGTTATTGGCTGCAATTATCGCCGTCTCTAATACCCCCGTAGTGTTTGTCCGATCCCAAGAGTGACCACAGACACAGCTGTGCTTCAAATATTCCACCTGGAAGTTTGTGTGAGGAAGGATTCATGGACGGAAAGTTCTGAAATGAAGCTCTCAGATTCCAGCCGAACTTTTATCTTTCTTTGTCACTCGTCTCCGATGGCGCCGATAAAGTTGTTCTTAGCCAGAGTAAATAAAAGTCTGTGAAAAGAGTTCACGTTGTGTCCATAAAAATTTGATGCATATAATAGAAGCTGGAGAGAACCAGCCTGTCCGAGGTGTGCAGAGCGTTACAGTAAGGCTGTGGGTTTAAGGTTCGCCTTAATATGACCTCTGCTGCTCAGCACTTTAGCCCATCTCAATTAGTCACCCATATGTTTGATGAGCCAGGTCACCAGGCTGAGGAAGTCTTCACCTGTGGGACCCCACCTGCCCCTGCTGCAGTGTGCTCCTGCTAATGAAGGCTTTTCAGTGATACTGCTCGGGGAGCAGGTACTCCATTCCAATTAAAAAGTGTAAATTTAACAAAGATAGCTGACTGTCGACTTCAGCGCTTATCCAGACTGTTGTTATGGAAGAGAAAGCATGAAGACAGCACACATGAAGCCGACGATTTTAAAGGAAAACAAAAGATAGATTTTTTGCACCAGTGTTTAAATCAACAGCAGAACAAATCTGTGTGGATTCACAGAATTAAAACAGCACAGGTCCCAGAACTAGTGTGAAACACTCTGCAAAGCGCCAGTTTGATTGTGACTCACATGCATGCAAACTTTGATGGCAGCAGAGTATCCTTGAGGGTACGACTAGTTTTACGGCAGCAGTGCCATCACATGCTGGCAGAGCGGTTGGCGAGAACAAGATCAGTTGCAGAGCTTTGTGCTCTGTGCCATTTTGAGAGTGGGGACATTAACGGAGGCAATGCTTCACAAAGGGCAGCGGAGTACACGATGAGGGGGTATGTCAGCATGTTTAGCTGAAAAAGACCAAGATGCCCTTTTACCCTCGAGAGAGCGAACGTCCATGGAAGCAGTTTGTGTCGTTTTACTTCAGCAGCGTTCGTAAATCTGAGGCCTGTTAAAGTAATCAGCTGGGAGTTGGCTGACGTGACAATTAAAGCGTTATATTTGAATATTGTTGAATGAAGAGAATCTGATAAGAAGCTATGAAATATTCTCATTTTCGGCACAAAACGAATGCGTTTCTGGCCGTAAAGCGAACGACTCCCAAATCTAATTTCCTGTCAATATGTTCTACCCGCCCCATCTGACGGTTCCCCCTCTTCTCTCTGTCTCTCACTTACCTGATGGCCAGTTGTTGCTTCCGCACGCTGCGCTGCTTTAATCAACACCTGTCCTGTTAATCCCACTATGGCAGAGGGCTAATGTGATGTCACTTACAAACCTGTCCTGCTAAGAGCTGAGACTACAGAGCTGCTTCCCCACCACGACCACCCGCACCCCTCGGCCCTCCACGAGCCTGCAGAGTCCCCGAGGGTGTCGTCTGATGGATTCTTGCCTTTCTGCCAGTGGCGCTGTCATTTACTCCCCAACATCTGGGTTAAGCAGTCAAGTGGGCGGCAGGGGTGACGTCAAAGTGACGTCACCGATCTCCGATCTAACAGCCGTGTTTTCTTTACGTTTTTAGGTCATAATTAAATCAGGACCTGGAAACTTCTACGGGCTCGCCATCTATGCAGACTTCATCTACTGGTCAGACTGGGCCCGCAGGTCTGTGCTGCGATCAAACAAGTACACAGGCGGCGACACCAAAGTACTTAGAGCAGATATTCCCCACCAGCCAATGGGAATTATCACTGTGGCCAAGGATACCAACAACTGTGAGTGTTTGAACATCTGGGATACGGCGAATTTCATAGCCACTGTATGCAGAGTCGTTTCTGCAAATATTTGTGTGTTGTGTGTTTGCACGAGCCGTGGCGTGTTTTTGGCCGGATATTAGACACATTAATGTTGTTTTGGATCATTGACTGAAAGACGAGGCTGGTAAATGTAGTCAGAGCGCGTCTGTGTCTGTTCTCGATACAGTTTCTTCCCACACTGACGTTTGTTTCGCTTCAGTAACATTTAGACCAATCCTGATCAGTCTCAATGTTTGATCACATTACATCAATAATCAACAGGTACACATTTCACGTGTGTTCTACCCAGATGTGTGTATATAGAAGATACCCAACAGAAAACATATATGTAAAAGTGAATCTTAATTTAATGCAGAAAACACCAGGGCTGATAAATGAAAGTGGTCTTATTTAGAGCAGCTAGAAACTTAAGCCTCAGAGGTAATTAATATAAAAAGTGACTTTTGTTATAAAGGGAGTCTCTTAAGTGTCATAAAAAGTTTAATTTCCAAGTAGGGCAGAGGGATGTGGGTGTAAGTGCGCCCCATTGGCTGGACTTTGATGCCACATTTTTCCAGATTTAGGTTGAAATTTAAGGAATTTAAAACTCACTTTATACTTTTTTGTCTTTACATTTATCATAACCATATATCCTCTTTATAAATAATTACATATTTAGCTAAGTTACACAACAGATGAGTGTTGTCAACTTTAAATATTGACGTACTCACAGCAGGATGATGTCCAGTCACGCGCACACACTGTACTGACAGAAGTAACGGCTCGTCTGCCGTCACACGAGCTCGACACGCCATCCTTAATCCACACAGTTTAATATGATTTATTATGAACCTTTGCAGCTATAAGAGTTTTTCAGTTCTTCTGGGAAAGCTTTCCATAAGGTTTAGGAGTGTTTATGGGAATTCTTTAACAATTAAGAAGCACATTTGTGATCTCAGACCCTGATGTCGGACGAGAAGGCCACGTCTGACGTCCTGTCAGGTTGAGGTCAGGACTCTGTGCAGGCCAGTCTAAGCTGCTGTTGTTCCCAATCGCTTCCACTTAGTTATAATTACACTTAACTCTGGAATATTCAGTGCCAGGACCTCGGACTCACAAAGTAACATTTTCATTCTTGACTTATTTTGGACAAAATCCTGCGAACAACACGTTGTAATTCCTGCTGCATGCTACAGCATCAGGCAGGTTGTTCCTTTTTTAAGTATGTTTTAAGCTGTATGTGTATATATGCGAAAAAAATCTATAAATATTAGCAACCTAGCATCACTATGTGGTTGCTGCTCAACACGAGGATGTTATAATATGTCATGAATAATTAACTTTTTGTTTATATAAATTAGATACCAAATAATTGGCAAAAAGGTGCTTTCATCCCATTGCTAGGTAGTTGCCAAGCAACCAGATGATGTGTCATAATATGCAAAGTCATCCAAAGTTGAAGTTTTCTGATATAACATAGATGTTGTCATTAGATAAAACATGCATGCCTTTATAAGATGTTGTGGGTAATTCTGAAATGCTGCATAAATGCTGTCAGCCATATTGTTAGGCAGCTGCTAAGCAACATGATGATAACATCTGGTATAGATATTGATAGAGACCTTCAGACAGTACAGGGGAAAGAAGCTGCTCTGGAAGCCGTTTTGAAATAAGTCATGTTGTTGCTGATGTCAGTGTGAAGTCTGCTGAAGGTAAGCCACTCGACTTTAGGATTGTGTTTTAAAACAACATCACTGTGACTGCTTTAAAAGCCGGACTTGCTTCTGTTTGATTCTTATTGAAGGTCAGCTGTCCCCATGCAGACACATGAACGGAGGCTGCGGCGACCTTTGCCTGCTGACCCCGTACGGGAGGGTCAATTGCACTTGCCGTGGAGAGCGTGTGCTTTTAGACGACAACAGATGTGTGTGTAAGTCATCAGGATTACTTTGCCTACATTTACGAGCTCGGTGTAACCCGGCCTCTGCCCGTCTCTTTACATAAACTGACATTTTTGAACTCCGTCCTCGCTACATAACTACACACAATCAAACAGCTGTGCTTTTACAGCACGTGCAGAGGTTCAGCATGAGCTACTGCATGTTGCCGTGCACAATATTTGAGTATCAGAAAAGTCGAGAGGAGCAGGTTGTTTTCCACGTATAACGTCGAGTCACGAGGCAACATGGCAGCAGCGTTTGCGTCTAATGTGACATTGCTGCTTGAATATGAAATGCAGTGATGGTAGACCATATGGTGGGTGGAGCTGTTCAAACGAGGAAAGTTTGGCCAGCTTGAACGTGGCAAGTGACTCGGAGCTGGACGATCGCTTGGATGTCATGGCAGACGATGGCAGGCTTCTTACCCACACTCCAGTCTGACTCATTAGGAGGAAGTTTGGCATTTTTGACTTGCAAAGCTGCAAGTAGCAGTTCAGAGGACGGCTGATCAAAGTCTGTGAAAGTTGCTGGAATTTTAATTCATGCCTGGAGAAAATCACGACAAATTTCATGTTATGGCGCTGTACACCAAATCGACCATCAGTGCAGCATCATGATATTCTCCACAATTCGCAGCCGGCCGACTGAAAGTGTGTTATTGAACGCAGCGTTTTCATACTGACCGAATGTAAATGTCGCTCCATGCTGGAACACAGTTGTGCAATAATATTTCCACACTCTTCCTTTGCAGCAGAGAATTCCTCCTGCAACATCTACACTGAGTATGAGTGTGGGAATGGAGAATGCATCGACTTCCAGCTGACCTGTGATGGAATTGCCCACTGCAAAGATAAATCAGATGAGAAGATGCAGTACTGTGGTAAGAGCCTCAAAAAGCACGTTAGCTTGGTCTGGAGTTCTTATAAGAGCTAAATGTCACCATACTGGAGTTTAACACATACATGCAATTCTATTTGTTTAGACAACCGGAGCTGCCGGAAGGGTTTTCGGCCCTGCTACAACCAGCGGTGCGTGGCCACCAACCGCTTCTGCGACGGGATCGATGACTGCGGGGATAACTCCGACGAAGCATTGTGTAGCAGTAAGTTACAGCCCTGTGATCTGCTGGGCCATCCATCCTCCTATCCATCCGTGAAGGCAGAACCCAGTTACACTACTGCTTCTGTCAGTGTTTCACGCTGGACCCCATGCTGTGCTGAGCCTTTGCTCTCCAATGAGCCACGAGATCATAGCGAGTGCAAAAATTCAAAGAATCTTACCCCAAAAGTTGATTCTGGGAGCCTGTACGGTGTTTTCTTTATTCCAACAGAGCGCAGTGATTTTATTTAATGTGAGTATTTAGTTTAAAGGCAGAAACATACTGAGGTGTTTATATCAAGCTGCCTGAGCAGACAGTAGCAGCTTTATAACAGAGCTGAGTTTACCTGACTACATGTTGTACCTTCATCAGCGTTTTCTTTTCATGGGACATGAAACAAAAACTTTTTTACATAATCAAAATAGCAGAAAATGGCAGATTGATGATGCAGAAAAATGAAATGGACATGGGAAGAAAAATGAAGCGCACACAAGGTCATGGCATTCAGGTAGCTGTTAGCACTCCACCTGCACAGATGAGTCCAAGTATTGCTCCGAGCTGCACGAGTGCTGCTTTTGTTCCCGTCTCTCTTTGAAATGCTGATCTTCTACCGTAGATGTCACGTGCGGCTCATCAGAGTCGTCGTGTAAAGACGGGAGCTGTATGCCCAGCTCAGCGTGGTGCAACCAGGTCATTGACTGCGCCGACGCCTCGGACGAGAAAAACTGCAGTAAGTCCTCCATCGCAGTTAAAGCACACACAGACACACACAGCAGTGGCATTGTGACGAGTTGTGCTTCTGTGTTTTGTATTCAGACCACACCGACTGCTCTCACTTTTACAAGCTGGGAGTGAAAGAAAAAGATTTCATCAGCTGCAACTCCACCTCGCTGTGCATCCACGCCTCGTGGATCTGCGATGGCGCCAATGATTGCGGCGACTACGCTGACGAGACCAACTGCCAGGGTGAGCGCAGGCACGCACAAAGACACACATTTTGCCTCTTCGTTCGCAGGCAGATCGAGGAAGCCGGCATCAATTAGAAAAGACTTAAGACAGATCTCGTTTTCAGAGACGATTATGACAGAGGAATGAGAGCTCCAGAGAGAGCTTAGGAAAGATAATGATCTCAATCGCTGCTAAAGCCCAGCGCACTGACTTGGTTTTGTTGCTTGTGCCAGTTTCCCATGGGCAGAAGTGTGAGGAGGGACACTTTGCGTGTCCAAGCGGGAACTGCATTTCCAGCGTGTGGCTGTGCGACGGCCAAAAGGACTGTGAAGACGGAGCAGATGAATTCCAATGCGGTAGGCCAACAAATCTTCGCCCTCTCAGAAGAGCTTCCCCAGAATAAACTGAAATAACAGATGAGGTATTTTATTCCCGCACACAACGCTGTCAGCGCTTGCAAGGATATTTATTTTCTATTAACTAGAAGCTGTTTGTTGTAATGTTTTTGTCATTTAAATAGATCCAGGCCTGCAACAAATATCACGTTAAATATATAAATAGGAGGCAGAAAGACAAGAGATGATTGTTTATCGCGCCATGAGGCAATTCCTTCTCACTTTGTTTTGCTTAGCCTGATTGTGCGTTTGAGATTTCTCAAGTGGGTGTTGCTGCTTGTTTGAAAGTCTAATTCTGACCCTGAATTCAGAGCGAGGCGGTGGTAGACGCACCATTTTCCCCTGCTCTCTTTGAATTATAATATACAGCCCTTCCAGTGTAACAATTAATTAATGAGCCATCACTCACTGAAGCGGTTACACTGAAGATGGAAATATGGGTTCACTGGAAAGCGGTGACATATGAAAGGATTACACAGTACAATGCCACTCCTCTGCTTCCCTCACCAGAGGCTGCGAGAGCGTTTATTCTTCTGCTTTCGTGCATGCTAATGTGTTCAGAACTTAATGCAAACTCGAGATCTCTCCAATTAAACAGGAGGACCGTAGTTAAGTCGTGGTATGGATTAACGTAATTTGCCCACAAAATGAGAAGCTTGTACACACGTCCGTTCACATGTCAGTGCTTCTGGCGTCAGGGAAAAACGAGCCGGGTGCTTTAATGCGGGTGGTGGTTCGCGGCGTCGTAGGTAATTGGACCTGATGAAGTTATGCGCACACACACGCAGGGTGGAAACCGTTGCTGACTTGATTGGCGCTGTCAGTTCATTGCATCGTCTCAGGCTGCGTGGCCTGTGGGCGGAGTCGCTAAGCAGTCGGCTGTGCTCAGCTCTGCCTTCTCTGTGAGGTAAACGAGCACTTTCACACTCACAGGTCCGCGTCAGCTACTTCTCCTCCCAGCATCCTCCTCTGTCGCACCAACCATCTGCATCTCCACAAACCTCCTCGTTTCCTCTTGCTTGGCAGCTCCATCTTCATCCTCTCTCCCTCATCTCTGCTCGTGTCGCGCCTGATCCCCTCCAGTTGTGACGCCCACCTCCAGGCTCCTTACATGTTCTCCTCCCGTCTCCCCTCGTCCACACGAGTACTCTGTTTTGTTTCTACTGGCTTTCATTGCTACCCTCTGCAGGGATTCCTCCACCTGCTCTAAAAATCACAGTGTCACCTGTAAACACGAGAGACTCCGCTTCTCCGTCATCACTGCAAACAAGAAGGCAGTCATCCTGTATCCCACCCCCACCTTGTACCCACCTGTCGCGCCTACTCAAAGGTGGCAAAAGTACAGCCTGTCTGAAGTACAGATACTAGTGTTTAAAAATACTCCAGGAAAGTACAGAAAATTCTACTTTCTTATTCTACCTACCTCTGCTCCTACTGCACACCTCAGCCAATCATCTGCTTTCTCTGAGAGACAGAGTGAAGCTCTGACCTCCTCTAAACGTCTCCATCAGCACGCTCAAATCAAACCTCACATCTGAGGAGCTCTTTCTCAGCATGAAGCCACCTCTGCTCATCGTCACCTCTCTTCCTGTCCTAGCTTCAGCAGCTGATCAGCTGCATCCTCTGCAGTTACTCCAGCTCTGCACATCAGAGCATCAGCATCACATCGTTGAACATTAGCATCTAATTCAGCTGTTTCTGCGACTGATGAAAGGCATCCTGTGACTTCTATGATTCCTTGATCTTTGTAATCACTCCACAAACAGGTCACTGATGAATATTTCAGGAACTGTCAAACTTCTACTTCCTGTGACACATGACCTTTGCAGAACCAAACAGCTTCATGTTAGCATGCTGACATGCTAAACTGAGATCATGATGCCAAAAGTAGCTACACAGTTAGCATTTAGCATCCACGTGTCATTCAGAGTACAGCCTCAGCGATTTATTTTTAAACGAGCAGCTCGGCAGCAGCTTACATAATTAAGACAAACACAAATAAAATGCGAGCAAAGGACTTAAGTGCATGTCTTTGAAAGCATTTCTCTGCGATAACACAAATGTGGCCTTTCTTCCTGTGTAATTACCGAGGACTTCAGCCACAAACAATAGAAGAGGGAGTTCAGTGCAATTTTCAAGTTTAATGCATTTCCGAGTTATCAGATTTATTTTGTAAATTGCCTGCGAACGTTGTAGCAGATGCATAACACACAACACCATTTCCATTCCTTTAACTGGAAATGTGGTTTTGTGTGAAACGATAACGTCCCCGTGCTTCGAATGTGCTTCTGTCAGAGCTGATATGAATTACGCCAGAATTCTTTGAGAAGTTCTGAATAGCTTTTCCCGGACAAATAGACAATATTCCCATCCCTCTGAGTTAATTATCATATAAAAAGCCCCATCCACTGATAATCTAACTGCACCGGGAATGTGCTTTGAGGAAAACGTTATTACGTTTCAGAAATGTGAAATTCCACGGCTGATTAGACCAAACACTCGTTTGTCTCGTCACGATTCACAGTGCACTTTTCCACTGTGCAAAACACTATTGAGAATGAGACATGAAAGACTTTCTTTGATACGTTTATCGTGCTGTAGACCTGCTGTTCTGTCATACACAGGAAGCAGCTGTTTGCATTTGAAGTGCAAATTTGGTATCGCACACGGAAAGTCTGGATAATCGTGGTTTCCAGATTTAGCTGTTTAATGTTTATCTCGTCCTTATCTTCCATCGTGGTATCAGAACACATAAAGTTAGTGCAAAGTCTGACAGAAAGGAAGAGACACCCCCCACCCTCAGTCGTATCCATATTTGCTCGTGCTGCGGTCTGACCTGGTGCGCGCATCCCGTATCCTCCTCCCAGTATCTTATCAAAGCTCTGGCAGACTTTGCTGGGCCTGACATCAGAGAGAATGAGACCACAGAACATCTCGCCGGGGAAACGAGGTGCCTCAGTGACACAAATTCTTCCTTCTGCACACGGTAATCAGCAGAATGCATCCTTGGTTTCCGGTCCCACTCCAGTATCGTTTCACGAAGAGCAAAAATGATTTGAATCAATATTCAAGTGATTTTATTGCCTTGTAACTACAATCCATCATTCCTTTGGGAAAAGTGCTGTTTGCAAAGGGCGGTGTGGCAGCTATGTGCACGTATGTGTGCTGCTGAGCTGAAAAGCTAAAGAGAAAAACAAGCAAGCCAAGGGGCAAGTAGGAGTCAGCCCACTTTCTGAGTTTTGATTAAAAATGCTCTGCTCCCTCTGTAGGCTATGGCACATTTGTTGTTGTTTCCTCCTCACTTTGTGTGATTTATGGCACTGAAATTCCTCGTCCACTGCCCTCTGCAGACTCATCCTGCTTGTGGAACCAGTTCGCCTGCTCCAAGAACAAGTGCATTGCCAAGCAGTGGCTGTGCGACGGCGAGAACGACTGTGAGGACGGCCTGGATGAGAGCGTGCAGATCTGTGGTTAGTGCCCTTTCAGCTGTCGTGCAAAGTCTGATGTTGCTATAAAAGGTCACATTCGCCGGATCGCATTACAGCGCCGTGGCTTCACGTGGTCCTGTAGCCGAGCTGGAAATGAATGTAGAGAATGAAACAATCTTAATGAGGCAACAAATGAGACTGCGGGCGTTTCTGATAATTCGAGCGAGCACTGAGGCAAATAGATTTTTCATCACTGAGGCCCCGGAGACATAACTATTTCAATGGGCAAATGAGATGTGTATGTAATGAATTTTACAATAAAATGAAACGAATACTACCGCAATAAAGAGACAGGAATTGCTGTGAGCACCGGTTGTATAATTTGGTTGTAATGGAGTGTCAAGGAAGAAACGGTCCACAGGCTCCTCACTTACAATTACTGTCCAAAGCAAGATCTGCATTCAGCTGTACGCGGCTAATTGAACGACTGTATTTACCTTTGTCTCATTGCTGACGTGCATCATTTATGCACCAAAGCACAGTCAGGATGTTGTTTCTGCACAGCGATGGGTCGAGTTTACTGGGGTCAGAACTGAGTATCAGTTGAAAGCGTTTCCAAGGTAACATCCAAACTAAACCTAAGACGTCCGCTTCTGATTGGATGCACTCTTTTGAAAGTGCGTCTGTGTTTTGCTCTCAGGCACGGTGACGTGTGCTCCGGGGCTGTTCAGCTGCCCCGGGTCTTATGCCTGTGTTCCAAAACGCTGGCTGTGTGACGGGGAGAGAGACTGTCCTGATGGGAGTGACGAACTTTCCGCTGCTGGCTGTGGTAAATTCTTCAGAACTAATTCTTTCAAAGAACGAAGCTTCAAGTCGACGCGTGTTTGCACGCTGTCATTTTGTTGCAACTTATTTTGTCCCACAGCAAATTAAAGAACCCACCAACCAAACGCCCACGGCTAATCTCTGCGTAACATTTATGTTCAGAGCAAACATGTGAAGCAGTGGTTAATAGATTAGGATTGTTCAGTTTCAGCCTGTTTTATCTGCATTCAGACGTTTGATTAGCCCCAGACGTGATGTCATCTGCTCAGAGTGCTGCATGTTTGGTTTTACAGTGTTTATCCACAGATTTGCAATTTAACTAATTTCTTTTAATGCATCAGCACCCAACAACACATGCGATGACAGCTCGTTTCGCTGCCGCAACAAAGCGTGCATCCCCCAGCGATTCGTCTGTGACCACGATAACGACTGTGGAGACGGATCTGATGAGTCGGTGGAATGTGGCAAGTAGATTTATCTTGTTTTTCATTTTTCTTATATTCACTATCACGGTGCTCGTGCTGAAAGCTGCACCAGGCAAGTTCCATAACAGTATTTTATACATTAAATGTGTTATATGAATAATGTAAAAGAATAAATATTAATAGTTTCATTTATACAGCATCAAATCACAACAACAGTCGCCTCAAGGTGCTTTATATTCTAAGGTCGACCCTACAATAACACATACAGAGAAAAACCCAACAATCAAATGACCCCCTATGAGCAGCACTTTGGCGACAGTGGGAAGGAAAAACTCCTCAGGCTCAGGAAGGGGCGGGGCCAGCTCAGACTCTGTAAGATTACAGCAGGGTCTTTTCAGGATGAAGCAACTTGAGGCGACTCTTGGTGTAGGAGCCTACATGCAGTTTAATTTGAAATGCATGCTTTTATTTTGATAGTGCGGCAGAAACAGGAAGTTGGGGGACAGTGGAGCCACGTAGTTTTTTGACCTCGAAATCTCTCTTCATCCATTTTGAATTGAGCTTTACGTTTGCATAATTTGGAGTTCTGTTGCTGTGGACCTGTTTGGACTTTAAAGAAACTACATCGAGGACTGTTGTCTATTTAAGCTACGGCTCCATTCGCAGGAAACCTACACTTGGTGTCGTTTGGTGCTACGTAAATAAAACTGAATTGATTCTTTTGTAATGCAGCAGTTGTGTTGATGTGATACTTGTAACTACACTGCACTGTTTATCATCACCAAACCACTTACTGTATTTCAGCAAGGCGTCTGAGTGACCGTCTTATTAATGTAAAGTAGCAGGAAGTTTAAAAAAGGCCCAAAGGCAGCGAGCAGAAAGTCAGCGTCGGCCTGTGAATCACATCCTGTCCTTGTATGTTGGGCTGCTTTCAAACACGTGCACGACGTTCTGTGTTTATTAGCTTCGCTGCAGCTTTGACTGTTTGTCTCGCAGAAGGGGGGGTTCTCTGTGGCAGCCGTGGTTTATGATTACCGGCTGATGAAACGTGTGCATTTAGTGTAGAGATGTTGGCCAACGCAGCTGAATGCCATTACGCCTCCAGATCACCATGCTAATGACATTATGAACCATAGTCGTGGAAATCTCGCTTTTGCAGCTTGATTTGACAGAACTGATTTGGATTCAGCTAAAGATGCGCCCTAATCTGAAACGATGTCGCTGCCACCTGCAGTAAGAGAGCGGCTGTCTTTCTCTTTCTTCAGTCTATCGTTCCTGTGGGTCAGAGGAATTTCGCTGTGGGGACGGGCGCTGTCTTCTCAGCTCTCAGTGGGAGTGCGATGGCTACGCGGACTGTCCCGACCACTCTGACGAACTGCCTCTGAACCTTAAATGTCTGGCTGCAGGTAAGACTGCTGTTTGGCTCTCAGCTGGACTCTCGTCAGTGCCATCAGCAGCACCAATCACCCAGGAAGCTGGTGCGTATATATGCTGCAAACAAAAACGGCGCTGCATCCCGGAGAGATTTACTTAAAGGGATTAATCTCCCAGGATCCCAGGTTCAAGTCATTCCTCGCCTTCACGGAGGAATTGCAGGGCGCTCTGCCTTCACACCCATGTCTTGCTCTTTTCAGGAAGCTTGTGCAATGGCTCCTTCTTCATGTGTTCCAACGGACGCTGCATTTCTCAGGGGAACCTTTGCGATGGCAAAGACGACTGCGGGGACCGATCGGACGAGAGGAACTGCAATGTGAACGAATGTTTGAACCGCAGAGTCAGCGGGTGTACGCAGGACTGCCAGGACCTTCCTGTAGGCTATAAGGTAAGTGTCCAGTGGGCATCACCGATGATAAAGACCAGCAAACCAAAATCAGTTTGCAATTCATGCAAAGCAGCCTAAAAATGAGTCTCAGGGTTTCATCTGCATCTGGAACCATGAGTCACGCTATAAGGTGCCAAACACTGTGACCTACATTTTAAGCACTTGCATAAATTCCAATTCAGCAGCAGGTGAAATATGGAGCTGATATTAGCAGTGGTGGACCTGAATGATTAATGGCCGATAATAAATCAAGGCTAACTTTGCACTTCATTACACAGATAAAGATGGGTGGGAGTATATACAGCACACGCTGCCTCTCACTTTTTGAATAACCTTGAAAACTGTAAGGTGAGCTTAATGATTTGCCAACACCTGCTCCCTCACTGCACTCTGTGGTTCTGCGGTACCTGGCAATGGTGCGGGGGTCAAAGTTCAAGGCCACACCCCCGGAGTGTTTTGGTGCCTTTGCCCGTTGTCGTTCTGCGGCGGTTTTATCGCTTCCTCTCTGAATTTTCTTCTCCTGCTCTTCCTCGTGATGGTGGTTTACAAAGAGGCTGGAAGCACAGGAAGCATCTCCTGATCGCAGCAGGGGCAGAGCTGCACGTCGATGCGGACCCTTAGCTCATCCATTTGTGGCCTGAACAGGAAGATCAGCAGAAAGGCCCTCAAGGTTATAACTTTGGATAAGAAAGGGATTTGCAGCGGCTCCAGAGCAGCTGATTCAAGCACTTTCAGTTATTTTGTGGGGTCCTCGGTCACTGGAGTGCAGTTTTTAAGCTGAGGAACAGTACGTCTAAATCATGGCTTAGATGCCAACTTCTGTTTGGTGCTTGGTTTGGGTGCTTTTTGCTGACCTGCATTACACTGAGGCCCAGAGATACATGGTTTGTTACTGCCAGCTGCTCTAAAATTGCTTTGATGTTGCTTTAATAACAAAGCTGTCTCTCTGACACAAGTTAACATGTTAATAATTTGTCTGACTGCAGCAGAGGAAGCGTCGCGACAGCTCGACTGAGGCTTTTTGTTTCCTGCGCTCATGATCAAAACTCTTTGTTTCTGCTTTTGTGATCAGTGTAAATGCTGGCCTGGTTTCTATCTGAAGGACGATGGCAGGACTTGTGTGGATGTTGACGAGTGCTCCACGACGCTTCCTTGCAGCCAGCGCTGCATAAACACGTACGGCTCCTACAAATGCCTGTGTGTGGATGGCTACGAAGCCTTGGAGCGTAATCCTAACATGTGCAAGGCTCTGTCAGGTAAGTCAGATTTTTTTAAGTTTCTCAGGTTTGCTCAGCGTGCAGAAGCCCTCTAACGATGCATGTTCCTCATTTTAGCTGAAGAGCCCTTTCTCATCATGGCAGACCACCACGAGATCCGCAAATTGAGTGTGGATGGCTCAAATTACACCATCCTGAAACAGGTAAGTGATACGTGCATGTTACTCTTGGATAGAGGATCATTAGATATTAGAGGCAGGCTACAGATAATCATCCTGTTCTTTTTTGTGCTTGAATGTCCGCTAACCCTGTTGGACTGATACCTTTACAGAGAGAAGTCCATAGTAACACAATAGAAATAATTTTTGGTGCTTTGTTTGCCTTTAATCAGTCTGTGCTGTCCAGGGGTTGCACCCTAATGACCCTGTAACGCTGTTGCCCCATCGTGCATTATTTTACATAATAAGATTGAAACTGTCTGCTGCTGTGTAATGTTCTACAGCTGCAATGACACTAAGATGGTAACGTTTAATGATCTAATATGTGCGTTAACACAGTTTGGTGATTTATTCTGAACACTTTTGTGTCACCTGGTTGAACCAGATTGAGTTTGTGCACAGGTGAAACTTTATTCTCTGACCTTTAGCATCAAACTTACACATGATGCACAAACCTCTCTAACTTATTTTCTCGGTATTTGGTGTCCACCTTGACCTTCCAACCTCCCATAAAGGCAGAGGACAGTTGGTAGTTCTGATTGGCGATGAGAGAAATCGCCCAGGGGACCGGAGGAAACACTATTTCAGTCATGCTGAGGTCTCATCTCTGCTGCTTCGGGCGAAGCTTAAATCTGACTGTTGAGCATCACAAATGTTTAACTGTGATTCACTGTAAATCACCTGACAGCCGTCCGAGGGTCTGCTGTCACGCTCCTATTAACCTCTTGACTCGCTGTATTCTGCTGATTGCACTGCTGTTCTCATTAGCCACGGCTCGCTTTAATCACAGCCTGTTATCGGCAGCTGACCTGATTTCACTTCACCACACCCTCACGTACCCGGATTTTATAAAAATGTTGTTTTTTTTACATCCGTGTTGTGTAAAATCTGATCATTTGTAAAACATCTAAACAACATAATTAAATGTAAATACAGAGAAACATTTCCTGTTATTGTACATGTATAGTGAAATAAATCATATTAATAGTACAGTATAATAAATGTTATAGTACTGTGTTGCATAGAGAATAATCTAATTAATATAGTGCAATTGTGTTCGTTCCTCTCTTGTACTATGAAAGATGCCGGCTTTTGTCACAGGTCTGCCCCTCTTTGCACTGTGTGGTTACAGGAGCTCTGCTTTATTCAATATTTGAACAACCCGGAGGATTATTGGCAGGCCTGCTTAATTCAGGTTGAGTCACTGTTCTCTGTCAGAAAAATTCAAGAGGCTACATCGAGCCTGAGTTAAAATCTAAACAGCAGAAGTAAAACAACACTAAATTGTTATATTTACAGTTAGATATTTACCAGTTTTTGTCGTTGGCAGAGGAGATACGTCTGCAGAGAGAGAGTCAGGGGGCCTGGTCTGGGTTTAGTGTTCGTCTAGTTTCTGTCTCCTATGTCTCCTTGTCTTTGTAGGTTCCCCTTGTGTCTCTCTTCTCTGTGTCCCTCATCCTCTCTCTGTCTCTTGTGTCAAGCTTGCATGTCCCAGTTTACGTCTCTCCATGTTTCCTGTTTTATTTTGAAAGTCTTGTCGTTCCATGTTCAGTGTGTTTAGTTTTGCTTCGCCTGTGGCATCATGTTCATTTGTGTTGGACTGACTAATAATAACCCCAGAAGCATTATCTCAGACTCAATCAATCAGACTCATTTTTATTTTGAAAATCTAAATATATCTGAAATAAGAAAAGTTTTCATGAATGTCTCCGTGTCTACACAATGTTTATGCTGGAAAAGCAGCAGGATTATTTCCCCATTATATCAAATCCCCTTATTTACCAAACAGTATTCAGAATCGGACATTATATAATCCATACACGTTTAACTATGTGCAAGTCTGCTCTCACAACACACATAAAACTATTCAAGCTCACAAACGGTCTGTGGTTAACACTAAACCTCTGAGCTCTGTGAAAATACTCGATTTGCTGCAAAATTGATGCAACATAATTTTGCTCAGACGAGTTTTAAGCAGTTTTATACAGTCATGTTGTACATTCGCTTTCAGTTATGTTTTCCCTCAAATTCATCAACAATCGTGGAACAGAATGAAAGAGTCATCTTTAAAGTTTTATTTCATGTTTGAAGAATCCATTACGAGTGCTGGATTCTGCAGCGTCTGCAGGGAAACGGAGGGAAAATGCAGCGGCGGTGGAAGCGCTGATAAAGCGGCGTGCAGGCTTCATCTCTATAGCTGGTGTTTAGAGTGAGAAAGGTCCCCCCAGGACGCTTTGGCACCTGTCTGTGAGGGTGTTGATGGTCTGATGAAGATGTCTCGTTTCTCCTGTCAGATTGTCTGACATCTTTCCTCAGCACCCACAGTGTGAGACAGCGGGGTGGGGGCACTTGTTTGGCGAGCAGCTCTGTGTGACTGACAGAGGGGTCCTGTGAGCGTGACAGAGGAGGAGAGCACTTCCATCTTCTGTTTTGATAGACTGCAACGTGGTCTCGACTCACTTATCCAAAGCTTTGTGTGGTTGAAAGTACTGGAACCTATGGGAACATAAATCGATATCACAGTAAAATCACATCGATGCTGGAGAAATCGAGCATTTCAAGCTGAGCCGTTCTCGGTAAACGAAACCTCATTTCCTGTCTTTGTGTGATTCTCAGGGCCTCTACAACATCATCCATCTGGATTTTGATTACAAGAAAGAATTTATCTACTGGGTGGACTCAACCAGGCCGAGTGGTCGAAAGATCAACAGGATGCGCCTGAACGGGAGCGACCTGAAGGTACCGCGGACCTCCGGCGCTGACTGTGCCACGCAGCGCCTCGTAGCACCCTGTCAAACATCCATTTGCTCCACCTGCTCCAACCCTTTGTTAACTTCTTTTTCTCTCTTTCTGCTGTGCCGAGTTCTCTCTCAATGATCCATTTAAGCCATCAAGCTGCAGTTCAACAGCAACCTTTCTCTATTTGGAAGATGAGTCATTGCATGTTGCTTAAGTGGCTCATTATCACTGCTAAGATGATGCTGGTTATTTTTTATCCTTAGCAGCGTTTTTCTTTTTCTGTCAGCACTCGATGACCTGTTTGCTTAACAGAAATTAATGCATGTTAGTGATAATGGGAATATCATCAGTGGCTTTTAGATGAATGCAGCGGGCGTAATGATACAATGGAGTTTTTTGTGTCATGGCCGAGGTTTCGCGCGGGCCACGAGATTGAAGTCCGCACAATGGACACTGGGATTTAAGCAGAACACCCGCTGAGCGCCCCGTGCCACTTCTCATTAAAATAACTGCGTGGGGCATTAGGCTTATTCAGCTCAATTACTTTCACTCTGTGAGCTTGAGCCACTGCCACCGCTTAGCAAGAGGACAAAGTGTCTGAGACACAGATACAGGAGCGTCTCACATCAGGTTAATTAAAAGAGTCACTGATATCCAGTCCTCATAGTAACGGTTGGCCACACGAGGAGGGCGAGACTGTTGAGCAGAAGCTTTTTCTGTGGTTTTCTCTGCTTTTCAGAGATGTTTGCATTTTGGAGCTGCTGCTGCTGCACGCTGCTGCTGCTGCACGCTGCTGCACTTACACATGCATGCATTTGATGGCAAATAGAAAAGTGCAGCTGTGACATTAATTGTTGGTTTGCATAGAGTTGAAGGATCATTTCTCTGCATTCACCTCCTATAGCATAAGTAGAGCAAGTCATCACTGCTGAACTGCTTTTAACAGTGTTGCGCCCTGTTACACACTGCAGTACTGACTCAATAAAACATCTGTAGATATGCCGCAGTTTAACATCAGGCATGATTTTCCTCACACACCGTGAAGATTTATATCAACTACTGTGGCTTTCTTAAGAAGCACTAGTTTCACAGAGTCTATGGGAGGTGATGTGGTGCAGAGCAGGTGATACCAGGACCCCGAGCCCCATTAAATATGCAACCGTTAGGTACACCGAGTACACCGAGTACACCGAGTACACTGTTCTCTGAACAAACACAAAGCCGGGCTGTGAACTCATCAAGGCCATAATAAAGGAAGCACGTTTTAAAGCCATCATACTTGCTGGATGTCCTAATTTTGCAGATTCTATCACCTTCTGAAATGAATACAGTGATGTATGTGCAGGTCATTTAAAAGCCCATCAGTGTTCTGTAGCTGCAGATATGCACTTTCTGTTTTGTTCATTAAACTCAGATTCTGCTGCCCGTTAATGATGCTGCATTTCTCAGTCAAACACTCAAACAAATCTGTCCTACTAACCACAATAGCACTAATTTTACTTCTGGATGTGTACAGTTGTTAAATACAATAGAACAGTTTAATGTGTCCTGAAGAAGAGGTGGATGAAGCCTTTCTGAGGGCAAATATCTCCCTATTGTGGAAGGGCGTGTGAGGGATTTAGGAAATGGCTTCTTAGTGGCACAATTCTTCTTTCTATTTCTATTAAATCTGACAGCACCGACCTATCAATAGTGCGCGCCAGTTCAGCTGAAATCCAATATATTTCTTGACATTCATCCATGAAAGAAAATGTTAATGACTTCTAAGATATGCGCCAGACAAACCTATGCACCGAAATTAATTCTTCTCAATCTCTGCTCCCAGATAGTCCACAGAACAGCGGTTCCCAGTGCCTTAGCCGTGGACTGGATCGGAAAAAATCTGTACTGGTGCGACGCAGAAAAGAAAACGATGGAAGTGTCCAAAGCCAACGGGCTCTACCCTACGGTGCTGATCAGCTCGGGCCTCAAGAACCCGACAGATCTCGCTCTGGACCCCCAGATGGGGTAAGCATGTGGTGGCTGCACTTTAATGCGTCCCTGCTTAGAAGGATCGTCGCAGCTTCACAGAGATCCGCTCTCACGTTTTCAGTTAGGCTCTTTTATGATCTCACATTAAGTTGAAATTGGAAGATGCATTTGTGTCTTGCACACCCGCTTTTTTGTTCTCCCGTTGAATGTAATTATTGATTATTCTTTATCTGAATCTTTGTAAAACCCTTTTATGGCCGTCATTCATCACCGTGTGCGCTACGCTACCACGCCAATAGAAGCTGCTGCCTCATGACAGCAGCTCTTTGAACCGTGCTCTCCTTCTGACCAGGTACATCTTCTGGGTAGACTGCTGCGATCCTCCTCACATCGGGCGCATCGGCATGGACGGCCGAGGGCAGACGGTTATCATTGACACAGAGATCTACAGCCCCACAGCTCTCACCATCGATTACACCAACAAGAGGCTCTACTGGGCCGACGACAACCACATCCTGTTTGCCACCATGGATGGCGCCCAGAGACGCAAAGGTGAGACGAAGGTGTCGCTCGGTTAAAGAACAGCTGCTTATCTTCTCAATGAAAGTTAAATGAGGAGATTGTTGTCACTGGTATGTGATCATTATTCACACTGTTACATGAGTGCAGCTGTTACAGGATTAGCGGCACCGCGGTTGCTATGCAGAGTAGGACAGAGTGTAATTGAGGTCCACTGTGGTTATTCGTCCCGTTCCAGTGTCCTACGATCACATCCAGGGAGTAATGGCGCTGACTTTGTTTGAGGACTTTGTCTACTGGACTGACGGGAAGTCCAAATCTCTGCGACGTGCTCACAAGACAACCGGCGCTCAAGGGATCGAGCTCCTCAACTCCTGGCAAGCCATCAAATCCATCAAGGTCTACCACTCCCTGCGCCAGCCCGAAGGTATGAAGTCCATCTGGCGCTCGTGTTCGTTCTGTCCTCCGGTGCCGAGCGGCGTCCGTGTGGTTTTCGGAGGAAAGCGGTTTGTGTGATCCGGTTTGAACTCGCTCACGTGCTTCTGTCTTCTCTGTAGTTCCCAAGCACCAGTGTCAGATTGCGAATGGAGGATGCAGCCACCTGTGTCTCCTGTCCCCCGGCGGGGAACACAAATGTGCCTGTCCCACGAATTTTTATTTGGCGGCCGACAACAAAACCTGCCTCTCCAACTGCACGTCCAGTCAGGTGAGCGTTACTCTTCCCTCCTCCTCCTTCTGTCCTGATCAGGATTTTCCCCTGAAGACAAATTGCTTGAGCGTCGTAAGCTTCCCTCGTGCACCTCGGGGCCGAGGAAACGTCTGCTTTGAAGCGCCGACTGTTCACGCTGACTTTAAACTCTGTGTTTTGCTTTTGAAAGTTCCGCTGCGGCACAGACGAGTGCATCCCTTTCTGGTGGAAGTGCGACACCGTGGACGACTGTGGGGACGGCTCCGACGAGCCCGCCGACTGCCGTGAGTGCCGTGCTGTTTCAAGGTTGCTTTAGAGCCGCACTAAACCAGAGGAAGCCAGCCTCATTATTTTAGTGAGCTTTGAGCAATAGCAACATTGATTTGGCCGTAAGGACACTCGGGTCACAGAGCCTGCTACAGTTAAGCTGCTACTGTTTATAGACTGAACCGTGTTTCCTCAACAGCTGAATTCAAATGTCAGCCTGGGCGTTTTCAGTGCGGCACCGGCCTTTGTGCTCTTCCACCCTTCATCTGTGACGGCGAGAACGACTGCGGCGACAACACGGACGAAGCCAACTGTGGTGAGGATGGAAACGGCGCTCCCGTGTCGCTCGTTACCTGGCAGCATTGTTTCCTTTGTGTGTTTGGCTGCTACTTATTAGCACTGAAATAATGACTTAATCAGGCGATTAGTTTAGTCGGTCACCAGAAAATGAGCTAAAACTGTTGTGATAAATCACTCGTTATTCGTTAACAGCACTTTCAGGCCTCTGCTGCGTTCAGCCTCACAGTTGTTTTTCTTACTTTTGTAAATCGAGCATGTTTGTGTTTGTCATTGTTGACAAACTGTCACCATCAGCTCGTGTCGTTTTATAGACGTAATCATTAATAAAATCACTCTTTTTTTAGTCTTTGCTTCATAATTAAAGCTGTTTTGATAAACTGACCTGTTGTCTGCTGAGTTACTGCCACTCAGTCTGAAACTGACTTCTTGCTTCTTTCTTTGCTCTAATTCAGAGACGTACATCTGCCTGTCGGGCCAGTTCAAGTGCACGGGCAAACAGAAGTGCATCCCTCTTAACCTGCGCTGCAACGGCCAGGACGACTGCGGCGACGGAGAGGACGAGACAGACTGCCGTGAGCGTCATTACGTTTAGACTCATTGTCTTGAATGGCTTAATCAGGATGTTAGACTGGGGGAAGCTTACATGCATCCCTCACTTGACCAGCGTCCTAACGCTGCAGAAACAAGCTGAAAAACAAGACGGTTTAAGGACTTTGGCGTCTCTGGTTTAGAGGTATAATCTAACTGATTAAAAAAATCACTTTTTCCAGTGCAGTTAGTGCGTTTCTGTGCTTGGACAGAATATATGAAGCCGTTAACTTTACATAGTCTTCATTAAGTATTCCACAGACAACCCTTGTTATGACCTGTTTCTGTGGAAAGAGATTAGATATTGAATCACGCAGAGGATAAGAAGAGATTTTCTCTGCAGTGATGTAACTCATCAGAATATCATACCCTATTCAACTCTTTCAGATTGCCACATTTGTCTTGCATGTGATTGCAGGAGGGGGTGGAGGGGGGAAAAATGCAAGACAGTCAGGAGGAGAAAGAGAGACTTAATGAAAGTGAAGCTAATTACTTTCAGGCCTTAGACTTCCAGCGTGATTGGATGTGGTTTTGAATACTCTTTTGTGAGGAACGTGACACCGCTGATATTAAAATGCCGTTTGAAACAATGTCAGGCTCTGTAACAAGAGGCGGCTGCTACCTCGCTAGATTCAAAATGTGTGTGAAGGAGATGTTATTGAAGCACTACATTTTTTTTCCTTTTCTGCAGCTTCTTCTACAAATATAATATCATAAGATGTCTGGATTACTTTCTCCTTTTCACACGACTTCATTCCCTCCGTAGCTGAAAGCACCTGCTCCCCAGACCAGTTCCAGTGCAAAGCCTCCATGCACTGCATTTCCAAACTGTGGGTTTGTGACGAGGACCCTGACTGTGCAGATGGGTCGGACGAGGCGGACTGCGGTGAGTTAACCGCAGTTTTTCACTCGGCCTCGCTCGCTCTCACTCGCTGCTTCTAGTTGTTTTTTAACTCGGGCCGAGCGAGAAAGACGCCGTCCCCGTTGTTAGTAAGAGCTGAGCTTCACGACCTCGGCGTGCCGACGTTACGCGTGAATATCAGCTCACAATTACAAAATCAAAGTGGGTGTGTTGTCAGTGGCGCGCTGGAAGCCCAGGGCAGGGCCGGGGCAGGTAAATGCAGCGCTGTGAAATCTGCATGACGTGCCTTTGAAAAGAGGAAATAAATGAAAAACCAGAAACGGTGCTTCTGAAATTATCGAAGATTAAACATTTGCTTCCTCGTGACAGATGATGAAAGCTGACAGCTGCTCTTTTAGCCGCGTTTTGTCTGCACTCGAATGCATCTTTCTTATTCATCTCATCGCTTTTGTCTCTGAATCTTAATCAATCACGACTCGTCTCCCTTTTGAGGGAAATGATAATCAGTTCTCATCAAGCTTCTAATTTAATTTGCAGATCTGAAAGGACGGCGTTGTGTTCCGCTTTAAACCGCGAGCGAATAATAGACGTCAATAAAACGACAAAATAAAATCTTTGCTGTCCTATAAACTTGAAATTGAGCTACTGTCAATCTGTCAAATGCCGTCCTGGGAACAGTTCCCTGTAAACGCTGTGATATTTTCCAGACCTCATGGTGACCTCATGAAACAGGCGTTGCTGCTGTCTGCAGAGCGTTACAGGGGATTTACGGTGACCTGCGTTTACGCTGCTGGAGTTTTGTGCTCATTCAGGATGGCTTTGTGCTGACAATAGTGCGTCACTACTTGGAGTAATGCCTAAAATGCAAATTCTCCATTTAACTTGTTCACCTATCAGCCAGTATTCACTTTGATTTCACTGTAAAAATATGTGAGAGGAGGAATTGTCTGTGATGATCTATAAATTCCTGCACAGCTGCTTTGTGATGCATGAAAAGCTTCTCATTCACTGCTGCAGCAGCGTCCATCGGGCCATCTGCAGGCAGCTGGACGCGTCGTGATTGTAGCAGGGCCTCGGTGTCGTTACGCACAACCGTCTGTGTTTACCTTTATTAAATTATGTGCAAATGACAGCAGCCTGCTACAAAGCTCAGCAGAGATGCCTCGCTCGTGGCTGCATACATATACAAGTTAAATAAAACTGCACCATCTGCCTCTGGCTGCAGCTCTGAAACGTTGCGCGTTGCATCATTTCCTGCGTTAGTCGTCATCAGGTGCCGTCGCCCTGCGATGACACAGGTGATCGTCCTGGATGAGAGTGAGCAGCGCTCTGCTTATCCTCCTCTTCGTCGTGCCTTCGTGCTTCGACGCCTCAAACGTCTCCGCAGCGGATTGTAATTACACTTTGTTTCATTTCCAGCTTCCCTGCTTTTCATGTCAGCTTGAGGCACCCTGAAGTAACGCCCAATTAATGTTTTGCCACTTTGTATACGTCACTGATGGCTTTAGCCTCTCAGCCTCCTCGGTGGCATCTGAGCACTTTTCACCACTTCGGAGCGTGGTGGGCTCCATCAGCAGCTAATGTAATTTCACTTTGAATTACTGAGACTTTTTAAGGAAGTTTTGCTTGTTAACTTGGTAATGAGCTCCGACTTAACAAGAAAATATTAAAAAATATTGCTTCTTTTCCTCGTGTCACATCTTTTATATGCTGTAAGTGACTGAGCCGCTTCCTAATGAACGTCTGCCTCGTGTCCTCTGCTGCTGCACTCAGCTTTCCCTCCTGATTCTCTCCTCCTGCTGTCGTGTTGGAAAGAGATCCAGGCAGAATGTGCCACCCTCCTCTTTTGACACATCTCTTCCCTAACTGATAACAGCGTTACCTTGGCCATTATCCCTGATGGTGTCTGCACAGAAATGACTTTTTAAAAAGGAGCTCTCGGTTTGACTTTGGAAAGCCATTCTGAGGAAGCATCAGTGGAGGAAATGTCAGCGCATCTGTTCCTCTTTTAAAAATAAATGCAGCTATTTTGAGTAATTTTTGCTCTGGCCATTAAGGTTTAACGGCGAGACGTCTGCTTTCATTTCAGGCTCAAACTCTCGGCCCTCCATCGTTTCTGAACTGCGAGCTGCGTTCATATCGACGAACGCACACAGTCGTCCCAAAAACCAACAAAAAAGTAAATGAAAGAAGAGTCGACACTCGGTTAAACTCTCAAAGGCTGTTTATTGCATGTGTGGGAGGCATTTTAAGCCTACACCTCTGAACTGCTTCCCTATCTTTGAATATTTCAGCGACTGCCTGCTGAGACGTTTCGTGACGACAACCCGTGGATCCGTTTCCTGCTCTGGTGAAACGAGTGTTTGTATCTGTCGAAGCTTCTGACAGATCCAAACATATCAGAGTTAGTCGTGGCTCGCGTTACGTCTCAGAGGAAGTGAAACACGGCGAGTTCGGTTTCCGACTAAAGCCGCATCGTTCGGCAGCTGTCGCCGGTGTTTTCTCCCAAACGTTCGGTTTTGCCAACTTCCTGTCACACGTTTGTTGGGATCGGTGGCACAGTCGGGTTCGCTCGCCTCTTGAGTGTGCACCGTGTTTTGAACTCGGCGTCGGGAAACCCTGAGGAAGCCGTGATTGCAGGTTGAAAATGTGATAGCGAGCGCATGCAGTATTAATATTCATGCTCTTTGAAGCCATTTTCATCTTAGTGTTTGTTTGCTCCTGATGGAAAAGATGAAAAGACCTGCGGACCTCATGAATTCCGCTGCGAGAATAACAACTGCATCCCCGACCACTGGAGGTGCGACAGCCAGAACGACTGTGGAGACAACTCGGACGAGGAGAACTGCAGTGAGTACCTGACTACAGTTCTTCTACAGTTTCACAGCTAAGATCGTGAACATTTACAGAATAGTAACTTAATGTTAAAGCTGTAGCTCTGACTCCTTGTTGAACGCAGCAGAAATAACTGAGAAGCTAAGTGAGCCTGAACGCTAACAGCTGAGCTGTGCTTTCAGGTGTGCCAGAGATCAAAATGAAAGCGTGCAATGCAAAGATGTCCCCTCCTTTGAATGAAAGCATGACTGTGTGGTTACTCAGTCTGCTCCGTGTTGGTATAAATCATGGCTTTGATGTCAACTACTTTTTTTGGATGTCAGAAGAAGAATTATGGCGATGCTGGAAAAGCCTACAGAAGCATTTCTAAAGACCCGAGTGTTCATCAATCCATATTAGCTCCAACTGTCTCCTCATGGCAGAGTTTCAAGAGTACTCTCGCTAGTAGCAGGCTGCCTGCAAAGATCATACCGACAGCACAACATGCACGCTGGAAACTTGTGAGAAAGACATCAAGAGAAACATCAGAATACCTGCAGACAGTCCTACAGGTATTAAATCTTTATCCCGTTATGAGGAAACAATAAAGGAAACGACAGAGCCATGAAGGAACCTCAGGCACATCTAAAGTTCCCAAAAGGACAGAGCTGGAGAGGCAGTGTTCTTCAGGCAGGTCACACAGGAAGCTGCGATTAAAGTTTAAAACAAAGAAAACGCCGCACAAATAATCAAATCTGACCTGTGGAGCAGGTTTGTGGGCAGCTTTGCTTCCTGATGACCTGGAAATGTTACGATCATCGAGAAGCTTGAAGGAGTTTTGTAATCCACGAGAGGAGCGACTCGAATGAGCAGGACGCTGAGCGGACGGACCGCTCACATCTCTCAGAGGTCATCCATCACCAGCAGCGGTTTTAAAGCTTTGTTTTAAATTGCAAAATGGAAATGTGTTGAGGACGTTGTGCTCTCACAGTCAGCTGTGCAGGTTCATCGATCTCCTTCTGCACTCAGAGAAATGCTTCTGTCTGTAATCTAAGACTACATTTCTCTGAGGGTGAGAGCACGCTTTTTATTTTTTATTATCAAGGTGAACTTAATGACACGAGAGCTGGTCGCCCATCCAGCTCTCGTGTGGTCTGCTGCCACGGGCTTGACCTTAACCCGAGGTGTCGTGGAACGACCTGTCCTCATCCTTCGCTGTGTGGATCGTAGATTTAGAGGATCCAGACGCAGGAGGCAGAGAACTCAGCGCTCACAAAACTCCCAGAAGCACAAAGTCCAAAAACACAATAAACATTATAATCCAGAAAGAGTAAACTCTCACAGCCTGGGATCAAATCCAAAGAAAGGCACAGAGACTTGCACAAACACCAAGCAGCACATGCAGAGAATGCAACCAAGCACAAAGAAAAGGCAGGGCTATATATCCTGAGGGTAACTGGGACAGTGACACCTGTAGAGAGCTATTTGGGACCAGTACACCAGTACCAGCTGTCTGTACTGGAGCCTCATGTGAGGTCAGAGGTAGGGCTGCTTGATTATGGCAAAAATGATAATCACGATTATTTTCACTGAAATTGAGATCTCGATTATTTGACGATATTTATTTAACAATAACAATGTGTTGAATAATGACTTTAAAAAATAATATAAAATAGTGCAAATACTGATAACAGTGCAAATGTTTGCAATATAAGAAACAAATGAAAAATGTAAACATCTGTGTTTAGTGAACTTTGCAGTGTTGCTCTGTGGTGCAGCTACACCGTAGCGAAGTTCACACACTGTGTCTACTTGATCCACGTCTGACTGAGCCCATAATGTTTCCACACCGCTCAAGTTTTTTACCTCTCTTTTCAACCAACGGCAGTCACTCTCCTCTCCAAATAACTTCTGCTTAGCTTTCCCAGCTTCCCTCTGGTCCTCTTAATCAGCGGTCCCCAACCCCCGGGCCTCGGACCGGTAGCGGTCCGTGAGTCGTTTGGTACCGGGCCACGAGAGTTGAGGCTCAGGTGTGAAATGTGTGGTTTTCAGGGTTTTTATCGGTTTTCAGGGTTATTTTGTTATCGTTTTTATCGTTTACTCTGTTTTCCTGGGTCTTTTCACGTGTGTTATGAATAAATCTTCTTTTTTTCGGTACCGGTACTGGTTTTATTTCGTTGTATTTATCCGCGACACCTTAAAGGCCGTGAAAATATTGTCGGGCATAAACCGGTCCGTGGCACAAAAAAGGTTGGAGACCGCTGCTCTTAATTGTTGTGACGCGTGTTCGAAATGCAGAGAGGTGCGCTCGATTTGCCACACGGAGCAGCGCGAGAGTAACGCACGAGGGAGGGGCTAATAATCGGCTCAGTCATTTTTAATGATCGTTGAAAGCCCAGATCGTAATCGTGATTACAATTCGATTAATTGAGCAGCCCTAGTCAGAGGTCGTTTGAATCCCAGAGGGTCAGAAGAAATGCAGTTCTCTGAGGACAGCTGACTGCTGCTCCCGGCGACTCAGCCACACCTCTCTCCAACACACACACATGCAAACCATCCAGGCCCATCTGAGGAAAGCTCTGTGCTGTTTCTCTGTGAGCCACACGTTCTTTCTTCTTTTGACTTGTTTGGATATTCATCATCACTTTTGGGAGAAAACTTTTTATTTCCGTTTGAAATGATGCCGGAAACCCAGCTTGTTAAATTTCCTGGTGTCTGCCTGCGTGAGGGGAAGGCTTTTGTCTGCACATTAGACATGCGCCTTTGCTGAGTGTGCATAATGTGTGCGATTTATTAGATGCTTATTCTCCAAACCTATTAATGTCACTTAAAATGCAAATAAAAGCCAGTCAAGTGTTGGACGGTGCAGAATTAAACAGGTGGACTCGGAGACAATAGAGAGGCTGCAAATCAGATTTTGCTGCAATGCCTGCTGGGAGTCTGGGTTACAGCACAGCTCGTAACACACACCAGAGTTAGCTAAGAGTCCACGATAACGGGGGGAGGCCCAGGCGGAGGATGTGATGCAGCTGTTTAGCTGCGTCCTAATATCGTCCTCGGGGACAGACTTGCACTAAACGGCAAATACAAGATTGTTGGCTTCAGAGAGCTGCTCTGCTTGTTGTCAGCGTAGAAATGAATGCATTTACATCTTGATCAGCCAGTTCATCCACTTCTAATACAAAATGACTCTAATTAGATAAAACGGCGGTTTTGCCGAGGCATTAGCGTGTGATCCTAAACACGCAGCGTTTGGCTGATGACAGTTTGCTGAGAGTGACGCTGGGAAAGAATCACATGGTTGATTTTGTGTCTTCTTCCTACTCAGAGCCCGTCACCTGTAACCACAAGGACTTTGCCTGTGCCAACGGAGACTGCATCTCCTCCCGATTCCGCTGCGACGGAGACTACGACTGCTTGGATAATTCAGATGAGGTTCATATTAACCTTATGCTATGAAACATTCATGTATTTAGTTTGTTTTTCTTTTTGTTGTTCATAAAATGAGGAAACAACAGACATTGGTTTTATTCTGAGCGACCAACAACCTAATACAGGAAGTCAGGATCAGCTGTTAAAAAAGTGCTAACCCTGATGCTGTGGGTGTTGCCCAGCAGGCAGTGCAACGCTGATACACCTGGTTATATTCTGATCACTATTAAGCATAATTAACTGTCAGCACAGTCACATATTAATTATGAATTTAACCATTCAAACCTATATATATACAAACCTAAACCATGGGCTGTTGACACATTCCTGTGGCCACCCACACACATCAAGGTCAAACTTGGTCTGCATCTACACACACAAACTCATCTACATTTAACACACTAATCACAACTATACTTTGATTGTATCTCAGCAAAGATGGAAAAGCTCACTTTTAGCACAGAAGGCTGGATGTTCAGACGATTTTGTCACAGGTTGAGGCAGACTGTGTGGAGAGTGGATCCAAATGCAGATGAAACAAAGCGTGCAAACAGACTTAATATTAACTGAAAGCAGCAGGTAAACAATAACCTAAAATAAGCTAAATATAAAAACCCTAGAACAAGAACAGGAACCTAGAAACCTGAAGACCTGACATGTGTCTGTAAACCCGGGAACAAAGCAGGCGATCGAGCGAGGAACGAGTGTAAACACACACAGGAGGTGATGAAGGGAAACAGCTGATTAGAACAAACATAATGACGCCACAGGGGAGTGAAACTAAACACCACGAACATGGGACACCAGACCTCTTCAAAATAAAACAGGAAACGTAATGAGATACAGACATGACAACACAACATGACAACATAAGACACGCAGACATGAAACACGTCTAAGAAACAATGACCCGTAACAGCAACCTCGGCATAATAGAAATTAAACATAAACCATAAACATCAAAATGTGTAAAAACTCAAAACGCTGAGTCAGATGAAGCCGATCGTTGGGAGACGTGAACCCATCTCTGTCCCGCCGCTCTCGACATTAGAAACGGACTAATGTGTCAATATTTGTAAATGAATAATCACGCTGTTTTAGGCTAAACTGCATCGGTCAGTTACATATTTATAAAGTTACTAGAAGTTTATATCATTTGTTTTAATGGACTTTTAAGGTGCGAGCGTATGAGGACTGATCCTCTGTTCACTTTTATTTCCAGCTGTAGTTTTGTTTGCCGCCTGGTTTACTGCTGTGACTCTAAACGGATGCCACCAGTGAAACCTTTATTATTACGCAGCAATAACATCTGGTAGTCATTAATTATTAACCACATATATGGAGTACGTGCGCCTTCAGAGCGTGCTAATCAGCCATGCATCAAACGTAGTTTTAGCACAAAAACCACTGAAATCAATAAACACATGTTTACTGTATTATTTACCTTAATAGTGTAATTACACCAGGCGTTATTAATTATCAGTTCATTGTTTGTAAATATGGTAAAATATGAACACACTGAATTTGAATTAATTATCAGTTCATGTATAACAGTCATTATAAATTGAGCTGCTAACAAGGCGTGAGTGGTCCCTATGCATCATATCAGTGCTAATGCTGTCAAATGATGCGGGTCAATAATAAGTAACATAAAAATTACAGGTCACATAAATGTGCTATTGTAGACACACACAAAAGGACACAGAGGCTTAACGCGTACAAATCACAGTGTACATGAGCCAAATTATAGCATATGGATAGTGTAATTTAGTCTGCAATTGATCCCTGGAAAATGTCTGTCACTATCTGAGCGTGCAGCACAAGCACGCATTAAATATCCAAATTGGAAAAGAGAACTGAAATTAGATGGCTATATTGGCGCCTGCAAAGAAAATAATCCCATTGTGGGCATAATTCACTGCGCTGATCCAAATCTCCTCGTCATGGTCGCTATATTCCAAAACAATGCTGGACAGGAAGCATCGCCACGATGAATTGTTGCACCTTCAAGTACATTAGTGCGTGAAAAGCCTCGTATTCGTTTCCTTTTGTAAATCCTAATCCTCCCCGTGCCTTTCAGCAGCACAAAGACGGCCTGTTTTGTCCATAAAGTTGTTATAATTTTACACTCTTGTAATGTGTGAAGAACTTAAATGTGGCTTTATCTGGCATTTCATGGCGTAAAGAGATTTTTGTGGGATTCATATAAAAATGCTCCATCAGTGATAACGATCCATAATTCAAGGATAAAGCCTTGTTATTACCATTCATTATTCGTGTTAACTTATTGCTCTGTTCAACATTTGCACAGCAATTTTTACATATAATCCTCCTCCATGCAAACCAGTGCAACCCTAATTAACCCTTTATTATGTGGCTCCCTGGCGCCAGCTTTGTGGGTCAGTGCAGTCAAATAGTTTGAGGAGAGAAAGTTTCCCTTCAATCAGCAGTTATTATTAAAGTCAGTCATTCACAGGAGCCACCTGTGTTTACGTAGAAGAACAATGCTGGCTGCATTCATGCTGGATTCAATGCATCATGAAGTTTAGCTGCTTTTAAGAAAAGTGCATGCATCTATTTTCAGTCCCATCGGGATAAAACTCTGAGGCTTTATTTCTGTTTTTATTTATTTCTCATTCGGAGAGGCTGCCGGCTGCTTTGGAATCAATGTAAATCATTTTTTAAACGCTATTTGAAATACTTTCTAAAAACCTCGTCACCTGTTGGTCCCTTTCAAGCCTCACTGAGCACCAGACTTTGCTCTGGAAATAGTATTTAACAGCGGTTACATCGTTAGTTTGTAATGGACTGCATTTATACAGCTTTGTATTCGTATCGATCACTTAAAGTGCTCTGCACTATAAACCACATGCACATTTAAACAGCTCTTCTCTGAAACCACACGTGTAGTCCTCACTCTGTGCTCACAGACACAGATTGAAGACGCGCTTCGCCTCCTGAGCCACAGCGTGCACGTGGCGGCGGGGGCGCTGCGCGGTTCCAGCAGTGTAGGTCGGCTTGTGTTAGAACAACGGTTGCGTTCATGTGACCGTTTGTCAGCCCTTCGCTGCGTTCCTTCATTGTGACCGATTGTGTCAAACTCCTCTGCGTGAGCTGTTTTACTATGTATGATGTCGTTTTCTGTTTCCGCCCAGCAGGGGGCTGAGCAGGAAACAGTCCGGCTGCTGGACGCTGGACGTGTCCTTGATGTTTTTCGCTGTGTTTAATTGCAGAAAGGCTGTGAGGCACACTGCTCAGACGACCAGTTTCGCTGTCACAACAACCTGTGCATCTCGATGAAGTGGCTGTGTGACGGGCAGGAAGATTGCAAGATGGGTGAAGATGAAAAAACCTGCCAGGAAACAGGTGAAGAAAGCTCCCACCACACACTGAACCACAGAGCCGTCCTCCTTTGTGCAACCTTTGTTGTCCACAACATTGTTTGTATTGCAAGTGTGAAGAATTCAATTTATAGTTATTATTCTTTTGTAGGTCAAAGAAACATTTTCTTTTTGTCCACTGTGAATAGCTCAGAGTGCACTCTGTGAGGTCACTGCTGTCTCCAACCAACCACAGTCTCACAAATCCCCCTGTAACACTCTTCTCTTCTGCAGTTGTGCCGTCCTGCTCGGTCAACGAGTACGTGTGCACCAGTGGCGGCTGCGTGTCGGCCAGCCTGCGCTGCGACGGACACGACAACTGCCTGGACGGCTCGGATGAGGTCAGAGAATCCCCCTTAAACTGTAGTAGCATAGTGTTGCAGTACTAAGTAATCAGAAAGCTGCTTTTCATGCATGAACCGAGGACCAATCGGTGCTTTTTCTAGACTTGATGGTTTGTGTTTGCGTGAGATGAGCTCAACTCATCTCAGGACAAAGCAGGACGATGGTTTAGCCGAAGTGTTGCTCACAAACATTTGAAAAATGTGCAGTTTCAGCTTTACTGAAGCTTTTTGCTGCCATCAAATTAAAAAACAAAACACATGTTGTACTGTTGCAACAACATAATTTTCAAATCATTAGACTCTGTTTTTAAATTTGAACTGTACAGTTTCCCAGTTTGTGGCCATGAAGATGAAAATAGACAAATGAGCAGAGAAAAGGAGTGAATGGTGTCTTTATGAGTTAAGCAGCAGAGAGAGACTAAAACTGTATTTTTATGTTTAACTCTCTTACTTCTTTGTTCTGGAGTGAAATGATTGAAGCCTTTAATATGTCCGTCTGTGTTACTGTGCAGTCTGCAGCCAGATGGCATAAACGCTCTCATGACTTTGTGGCATACGCGTGACCTTTTCCCAGCTCATCCTTGAGGGTTTGTTGCGCTCATTGAGGAGCACGTACTAAGAGATATGATTCTATGCAGAGTTGTGCATATGTTGGGTCGAGGTCCTCGAGATAAAAAGGCTCCTGAACTAAAAACATTTAGCATCTTTTGTGCTCGCGTGGCTGCGGTGACATAAACCTTCATGGTTCTGCAGTGCTGCTCCCTCTGTCCTGTCTTTGTGTTGATGAGAACGCCTGCTGGCTGCGCCTGCGTCTTTGCTAACAGATCGGCTGTGTGAAGGAGTGCAGAGAAGACGAGTTCCTGTGTCTGAATCGGGCCCACTGCATCCCTCGGCGCTGGCGCTGCGACGACGTGCTGGACTGCATGGACCACAGCGATGAAGAAAACTGCAGCCAGGGTAGGTGTCAGCGTGATGTCTGAAGGTAAAAAAGTCTGAACAGAGAATTGATTTGAGCGGCTGCACAGCATTTAATGATAAAAGGGCCGAAACAGCAGAGAGGAAGACGACTCTGAGACGGGAGGAGAGACAGGAAGAGAAGCAGGTTCTGCTGGTGTTGGTGGGAATGATCCACATTGTCAGGATCATCATGTAGAAGCATCTGTTACTAGAATCCTGTAATGGGCCATTTGTGACTCCTGTTCTCCTTTGAATGCACTGTTTTTACCGTTGGCGTGTTCGCGGCGCTAAAAGTCTCGTTGCACTCTTCGATTGCAGCAGCCTTCTTCTGCCGAGCTGATGAATTCATTTGCAACAACACCTTATGCAAACTCCACACGTGGGTGTGCGACGGCAAGGATGATTGCGGAGACAACTCTGACGAGGACGCGGACATGTGTGGTGGGTTGAGATTGTCACTCTCAAGAATTTCCTTTGAAGCAGACGATGCATATTTTATAGACCTCTGCTTTTCGATCTCCCGAGAGGGAACGTTTCGTTGTCTTTTCATAAAAGCTTTGATGCTCTTATTAATTTATTTATAGTTCCACTGAAGGACACCTCCATTAGCCGTTTGTGTCTTTTGTCCTCCAGCGAAGCTTCCCTGCCCCCCCACGAGGCCGTTCCGCTGTCGAAACGATCACGTGTGTCTGCGCACGGACCAGGTCTGCAACAAAGTGGACGACTGCGGCGACAACTCGGACGAAGAAGAGTGTGGTGAGCGCAAACCGCACCAGCACGGGTCTAACGATGCCTCGAGCGGTATTAGTGTGAAAGTTCAACGACTCTTTATTCATCAAATTAAGTGCAGAAGGTTAAAAGCGCCCCTGATGCAGCCGTCCTTGTTTCGTTCTGTGAGGATGATAATTGGAGTTGGGAGAAAAAGAAGCACCAACAATGAAGCAGCGTCTGCTTAGTTGTTGAATGACAGAGATTTCTTTTTCTCTCTCATGCTGTTTAACTAAAATAACCGAACGTTGAACATTCTGCAGAGCAGGAGGCTTGTTGGTCCTACACCGTGTGAGGCTGTGTGCTCGTGCACTGCAAACCTGCAAACACAGGTTTTGAACTTTAGCTCGAGTACCAGGAGTCTAAATGTGCTGCAGAGGAATCTGAAAGGCAGAAAAAGGACTGTGACTGCATGTTAAACGGGAGCCACGTTTGGTGCACTTAACACAGTTTACAATTTATTCCTGCAGATTTTTGTGGTGAAAGTGAAAATGCTTTTCAAACACACGAGCGCTCCCAGCCTGTTTCCTCCACACAGCTTTGTGTGAATAATCCCAGACAGGAAGGAGAGGACGCATCTCTGCTCTCCTCCATCGCTCTCTCATCTCCCTCTCTGCTTCCATCACTGATCCATCTCCTCCATCACTTCATTACCTCTAAGAATTCTGTGCTTCCGCTTCTATCCTTCTGTTCAATCTGAGCTTAATCCTAATAATCTCTTCATCTGCGGCTTCATCGCTGTGTGATATTCTTTATCTCTGTCTGTTATTGGAGGAGGATGGCAAACTTTTGCTTATGTTCTCTGAGGACAAAAGCAAAACGTGTGAAACACCTCAACAGTTTTTAGTTTGAATAATTAACAGATACAGTCAAAAAGCTCTTTCTCTGATTTATTTCAAACACTTGCAAAACGACCTGCCGGCAAATAAAGAGACTCCGGGACGTCGCTTCAAAGTAGTAAACACTAAACGGACTTCATGATGATTTCAAAGTGTTCAGCTAAGTCAAGCGCAGGTGACTGGACAGGCTGTTTCTCATGAGCTGATGTCGGCTCTCGGTCTGTGTGCACTGAAGCAGAGGTCGTGGCTGGAAGACCTCGGCCCTGTGGGAAGACCGAGTTTTCCTGCAGTAACCGCCGCTGCGTCCCGATCCAGCTGCAGTGCGACCTGTTCAGCGACTGCGGGGACGGCGGCTCAGATGAGCAAGACTGCAAGGCATGTAAGTACGGCACAAGCTGACTTCAGCGGACACGTCAAAGGAGCCGTCGGTGAGATGAAAAGCACCAAATGTTACCGCGGCGTTATCAGAAAGCGAAGCTATCCTCGTTTTGTTTTGTTATTTATGCTAATACATGTGCGCCCGCGCCTGCAGTGTGCTTTGTAAAAGATGGAGATGCTCCTTTGGCTTTTGCACCTGAAAGGAGGAGCCCAGCAGGGCTGATGTGTAATCTGCCTTTATTTGTAGTTTCCAGTGGAGATGTATGTGGAAAGAAAACCAATCCGTGTGGAGAGGACGCCGTCTGCAACCAGACAAATGCTAATTCTATATGTCAGTGCAAACCTGGCTTCAAGAGGAATCAGAAGACGGGCCAGTGTGAAGGTAACCGTGTGTCATGTAGTTTCTATGGTCTGGCTTTTAACACACACTGACGGCCTTAGCTGTTGTTGTTTTTATTGACTTATTTTATTTGTTTTTCTGTATTTTACTGCATCATTGTTGCGCATTTCTTTTACTTTAGTGGCGTTTTACATGAAACTGACTGAAATGTGCTATAAAAATAAACTTAAGAGCATTTTACATATTTACTTATTACGTATCTGTTCCTTCAGTTAGTTTAGAGGAAGCTGGCTGGTGCCTGTTGTTCATTTTGAGCGAGTTTAGTCCTGATAAAACCTGCCAGGTGTCAACAGGTGAGTTTGTGAGTCAAACCTCAGTAAAACTGGGGAAATAAACGGTCTTAATGGAAGCGATTGCTGTGACTTTATAACGTGTTTGTAAATGTCATACATGCACACAGTTACGTGGAAAACTCTACATTTGCAGCATCATAAATGAGGCTGTACTTCTTTGCAGAGATAAATGAATGTCTGCAGTTTGACGCTTGTCCTCATTACTGCGCGAACACTAAAGGGTCCTATAAATGCTCATGTGACCGGAATTTTAAGGAGATCAACGGCAACTGTGTAGCAAGAGGTATGCTAAGAAAACTCAGTGTATCCACTGTGGTGACCTCTCTGTGGACGTGAGTCGTTTTAATGAATGGTTTTACCTTTTAACACGTGAACGACTCACCGGCAGGACCAGAGGAACGAGTGTTCTACGTGTCCAACGACACCGAGATCCGCAGCTTCCTGTATCCCTTTAACCAGAGCCTCGGATACAGGCTGCCCACGCACATTGAGGACAACGCCCGAATCATTGGGATGGATGTTCTGTTTCACCACCAAAAGTTTATCTGGGCGACCCAGTTCAACCCTGGTGGGATTTTTTACAAAGACAATTTGGAAAGAAGTCAGAGCAAAACAAATGTCAGAAATATTGTGAGTATTTTTTATTGTATTTTAATTTTGTGCTTATTAGGAAGAAAATGTGTTTAAAAATAATCCGTGTTTTAGTTTCGTATACTGCACCGCTACGTCTCACTTTGAATCAGCGTGTGCACGAGCGCCTGACGGTGTGACTCTTATCGGTTGCAGTGCTCAGACTTCCGGCGACCCCGAGATATTTCTGCTGACTGGATTACAGGAAACATTTATTGGACCGATCACTCCCGGATGCACTGGTTTAGTTATTACACAGCCCACTGGACTAAATTACGATATTCCATAAATGTGGGCCAACTTAAAGGACCGAACTGCACCCGCCTGATTACTGATATATCTGGAGAGCCGTACGCCATCGCCGTCAACCCCACCAGGGGGTAAGTACACATCACACAATATTCAACTTCACAGATGTTTCTGCCAGAGCACCATTATTTAATCCTGTAACGAGCCGCTGTTTTCGAAAACGTAATCAATTTCACATTACATAATACTCAGTAGCATGTTATTAATTACTCAGCTGCTCCGCTCGGCACAGTAATCGGTTACATTTCCTCTTACATCACTTAAACTCGCCAGACCTGCTCCAACAAAGGTGTTACAACAACGACAAAGCGGCGCACAGCTGTGACACGTCGCTCTGCTAACGAGTCTTTGGTTTTCCTCATCGTCTCAGCTCCTGACGCTGTGTTAAAAAATAACCTGTTTACTTTTTAATATTATTATAACTGTAAAACATGACATCAACACAGAAACGTGCTGGTTGCAGTAGCTGTGATACTGAGCATGTATCTGTAAAATAAATGCATATTTGTTGAAGCTGATTTTGGTTCCTCGCAGAATGATGTACTGGAGCGTGATCGGTGATCATTCTCAGATTGAGGAATCAGCCATGGATGGCTCACTGCGCAGAGTGATGCTGGACAAAAACCTGAGGAGACCCACTGGTGGGTGGCTCGTTTATTCCTTTTGTTGAACCACATTTTTTAAAAAGTTCATCATTAATTTTGAAGTCATATGAAATGTTGTGAATTTTATGAATGGACTTTGTGTGTTCTGATATCTCTGGCCAATACCTGTCCATCAATAATTATTCAATAACTATTTAATTTCCAGTTACTGAAATGATTGAACGATCATAAAAATAAAGATAAAAAGTAACACAGCACGGTGTCGTTGGGCTGATATCTGCACCTTCTTTATTTGTGCAGTAAACACACATTTGATGCACAACGTGCAAATTCCACATAGCAGAGCTTCAATATAAACTCGTGTTTGTTATTGAGGCAGCTAATAAATACCTGATTAACTAACAATGTTCTGCCAACATGTGTAACACTTACACACACGATGTGTTTCGCCTGCAGCGTCACGTGACGTTTGCAGTTATATATGAAATAAAGTTCCGCATGCAGACTGTCTGTTATTCTAAAGAATCAAATGGATATATATATTTATTTATTTATATATATATTTATTTATTTATATATATATATATTTATTTATATATATATTTATTTATTTATTTATTAATATATATATATATTTATTTATATATATTTATTTATTTATATATGTATGTATGTATATATATCTCCATCCAAATCAGCGCACACGCAGCAGCGTACAGCTGCTCGGGATGTGTTGTACGCCTGTAGGGAAGCACTTAGTGCTGATCTAGTTTTGAAGAGCTGCTTTGGCCTCCTTAAATTCAAGGATGCTATGATCTGTCTTGGTCACACAAAGAGGAATTCATCATCAGCTATTTAAATGCTGCAGCCTGGTGCTCAATTATACGGTCAGACTTCTGGGAAACAGTAGAATTGTAAAAAAGCTCATCGTGATCAAAAGGCGCCGTCCTTTCTCAGGATTTTAAACACAAGCTGTTGAATAGAAACAACCGGACGGAGAAACGTTGGTGCTGGAACCGTCCTGACCTTAAGGTCTCCTCCTCTGAGGGACTCCACAGTGATCTCTGTGTAATTTGTCAGGTAAATGAATCTCTTACCTTCCTCCTCCCACAGGGCTGGCCATTGATTATTTCAACCAGCGTATTTACTGGGCTGATCCTGAGCTCTCGCAGATAGGGAGCATGAGATTGGATGGCTCGGACCCTCTGGTGACAATCAGCGACAGACACGGTAAACACAAATGGAAAACTTTCATCTACACAAATTCGTTTCATGCTTCTCTTTGTTTTTCTCAACTTTATTTATCAAATAATTGCCAGATTAACATTGCTTTTATGTGGCACAAGGTTAAGGTTCTAAACAGTGTCTGTTAGCACCAATCCTCTTACACAACACAGGATATAAACTTTATAATCCCAAAGCTGCAGAAACCTGATTTTATCTGCTCTCTTTTCTCTGCTGGATGTTTAGGAATCTCCCAGCCGTACAGAATCGATATATTTGAGGACTACATTTATGGAACTGGGTTAAAACACGAGGTCTTCAAGATTCACAAGTATGGGAAACAGGCTGTGGAGTTTCTCAGTTTGGGGGTGGAGAAGCCCACTAATGTTTTCATCTCCCACCGTTACAAACAGCAGGACGGTAAGCTGCCCTGATGTTCACTGTTTATCTGTAAAATGTCCCTTTAGAGCAGAAGAGGAAACGCTGTTCAGTCAGTTGAAGTTTGATTACTTATTTACTTGGTAATTGTGTTTGTAATTCAGTTCTATTGTTATTATTTGTTCCTTTGATGTTCTAAAGACTTCTTATAAACACAAACACACACAAACAGCCACCGATCATATTTCTGAATGAACGACTAGAGCAGCAGACGAGGCGAATAATAAATGCAACCATCAGCAGTTGGTAACCAACCACACATACTGGACTGACAGCAGTAGCACGATATTTAGGTTTATGATAAACATAACGACAATCATTTATTGTGTGTGTGAGAGGTGAGGTCCAGCTGTTCCAACCAGTACGGGAGGAGTTTTATTAAAACTTTAAGGTTTCAGTGATGGATGTGTGGATGTTGAAGGGCTGCTGATGTCCAGACCACATTATATAAACAATGTGACAACAACGTACAGTTCCAGTTCCCTCTGCATCTCCACACAGCTATAAGAGGGCTCCAGGCACTATCCTAAATTTGACCATCACACAGACTTTAGAGGAACCAGCCTCCCTCAGGGAACTCTGAGAGTCATCAAACATTAAATATAAGGTTAGAAATGTGTGTGTACAACAAATAGAAACACGTTTCTCTATTTGTGCTGTTTCATGAAACTATCAGATAAAATCTCTCTCTGGATGCTTTGTTGCTTGTTTACTTTAACATCTGGCTGACGACTTTTAAATGTCCCATTTGGCTAACGTTGGTCTGTTCACAGCGACACGTTGACCCTGGAAACGTAACATGAATGTGGTGAAGAGACATCAGCTCAGAAATTCATCCACCTGCTGCACGTCTGACAAATAAGCTAAAGACGAATATTCAGCAAACCTGAGAGATCGTTTTAAAAACTGTGCCGAGTGAAACATGTGGAGCTGTTTTATAGAGCAAACTATAAATGATATTATTCACTGTGAGCAGCTGAGCGACGCTCAACAGTGAAAAAGTCATTATTTCATTAAAATTCGATCAATCCATTTTATTTATCTGGTATCAGTTTTATTATTAATGTTATTTGACATATTAGGATGTAATGCAGTTTGCCACAAACAAACAAAACCAATTGAATTTAGGATTCATTTCTTTTATTGGTTTCTTTAAATAACACCTGCGTATCTGTCTGATCTGCTGAAGCTCTTCGTCCCCACTCGTTCGCTCCGGTCAGCTGTTGCTCTCAGTCCCCAAATCACTGAGGAGACCGAGCGTTCTCTATCGTGGCTCCTGAGCTTTGCAATAATCTTCCTCTTCACATTAGGCGATCGACATCAGTGCTGGTTTTTAAATCCACATTGAAAACACATTTTTATTCACTGGCTTTCACTCAGTGGTTGACTGACTTGTATTTACTTATATTTTATTGTTTTCGCTATGTTTATTATTTTATCGTATTTATTATTCTTATGGTATCTATTATGTTTCTATTGTTCAGCACTTTGGTCGGCCTTGTGTGTTTTTAAAGTGCTATATAAATAAACCATGATGATGATGAAAACAGGAGTCATGCAGTATGCAGGACTGTGGATTAAGATAAATTTATGATTAGTGAACAATTAGGTTTTTGATAAAAAGTTTAATTCTACATATTTTAACGAAACAACTGGACTAATATTGTGAAACGATGCTTTATAGATATAAATGATATTTAGCTGCGTGTTTCACGTGTGCAACATAAACCACTAACCTGTTCAATCAATCAAGGCTTTATTCGCCACGTGCAGGTTGCCCTGCAGTGAAATAGGACACATACCCCCCCTTCCCCCCCATCACATGGGGATACAGGTCGGAGATCGGTAGCGTTACAGAAAAACACTGAAATATTCACTACAATGGGAAAGTACAAGAGGAATAAAGAGACCTCTGCTCATGCTGGGCTCCTGGGAGGACAGCATGAGAACAGGAAACAAAAAAACTCCTCTGCACAGAAAAGCACATAAATGTCCACAGCACAACATTATGGAGCACGTGACCAGCCACAGGGTCGGGTGGGGGGTGAGGAGTCATCCGAAGCAAACACAGCAGCCATCCTGCCCAGCGCTACCATCCAGCGCGGGCTCAGACCCGCCGTGTTCCCAGGAGGCAACAAGCATCGAAGGCGTTTGGAAAGGGAGGGGGGATGAGTGTGTGCATATCAGTGTATATGTATGTGTGTGTGTGTGTGTGTGTGCGTGTGCGTGTGCGTGTGTGTGCGTGTGCGTGTGTGTGTGTGTGTGTCCAGAGTTCAGCTGAGACAGTGTCCTTCGCCCTGCCAGGCTAAGTAAACAGTCTTCCAGCCAACCCAGGTGGCCTTGCATGGATGGGAAGAACAGACTCAACACAGTCGTTATCAGGGTGTTGTTGTTCGGCTCCAGCCTTGAGACCGCAGCTGGCGCCGAGAGGATATCCACATGAAGTGATGGTGCTTTTTACCATCACTTCATGTGATGGTAAAAAGCGAACAGCTCATATGAATTTCAAAGCAGTTCTACAGTCCAACACTGGTCTCTCAATCTCCCGTTGGAGAGCCGCGAGCTTCTCCATACTTGCGCTCATTTCTTGTGCTCAAGGAGCCGATTTCTGAGAACTCACGACCACAGTGTGCTTCCCCAAGATGTGATCCAATTTTTTTTGAGAAACTCACGCCTCTCCCATCGTTTCAATCCCAGCGGGCAGCCTTGGGGGGGTTTGAACAGCCGGTTCCGCTTCCTTAATTCTTCGATAAGTCAGGGCCAAGCCAGCTCCGATCAGAACCCTGTTACCATGGTTCATAGGTAGATATCTTCAGCACTCAGGCTCACCCGAGCCCAGACTTCTCGTTGAGAAAGGGGTGTTGATTGCATTCAGGGAGCAGTTGATCCAATCCATAATTCCTCTTTTAGATTTTAGAGAACAGACTGTGAGAGAGTGTTCAGGGAAAGTAATACAAAAAACACGAGACTAGACAAGGACATAAGAGGCTAAGCAGGGAAGCTCAGGGAGAGGAGGAGGAGGAGGAAAGTGTGACCGCCTTCGTCAAGAGCAAGAGCGGTCGCACTGTTCTGATCAATACAGCCACGTCCATCCTCTCACTTCCTCCAGGTGATAAAGCATGGCAGTTATTGGTTCCATCTCTGGTGTTAATGATGAGAAAGCGTGAGAGAGCTCAGCCTCGGTCAGGTTTTCACTTAAACGACAGCTGTTCCTCCCTACAGACTGATTAGTGTACACTGTGGAGTCTGAGGGCACAACATGTGCTTAGCTTGCAAGTAGCTAAGACACAAAGGCTCGATATGTAAGAGATGGCAGAGATTTTGATTTCTCTCTTTTATCGTCATCCTTTAAACTGAATATATAAATAAACTCTCTTAAACCAGTAAATGGATCTCAGGGTTCGTTCTGCTCGGTGTGCAGCAGGATTTGTTTGACAGAACAGCATGAAGGACAGTTTTAGATTCACACAAAATGAGAAAGTCTCTTGGAGACATTTCCATGATCGTCAGTTCAAACAGTTGCATATAAGTAAGTTATTGGGAGCACCGAGGAAGATCAGCCCTCGTGAGTCAGCAGGACCAGGTCACATCCCTGGGTGACCTCTCTGTGTCTCCGATGCTTCCGTCTTCTGTCTACAAACTGCGCCCCGGTCTGCCAGGATTGGTAACTTCAGCTAACATTACTACAAACATGGGCTCTCCACCTACCTGAGCAGGGAGGAGCATTTAACACCACACAGCGGGTTTCGAGGGGCCATCAGCGGCTGCATTTACGGAGCAGACTGAGGAGCTTCTACAGCTGCATGATTGAGGCCATCCTGACCAGCTGCATCACCGTGTGGTGCAGTAACACCGCTGCACCTGCACAGAGTGCTGAAGACTGCCAAAAACATCATTAGGACTCCAGCACCCTCTCTGCAGAGGATCTACCATCAGTCCACAGCTGCCTCCATCAAAGACCCCGCCTACACGCTGACGTAGCATAGATTGGATAAATATGTACATTTGCCCTGCAGCTCAGATTCTTCTTATTTTATTTCTATCTTCGATTTATATTGTATTTCCTTTATTGTACTAACTGTAGTTCTTTATAATTGTTTCTGTTGTTTTTAAATGATCATTTATTATAGTTATTAGTTTTATACATGCATCTTTCTGTTTGGCACCAAAAGAAGAATTTCATTCACGTTTCTGTGAATATGACAATAAAAAACCTGAAGGGCTTCCCTCAGACTGACAGCGAGACGGCTGAAACCTGAACAGGACACTGATCAGAGCTGGTTTTGGGATGAAGCAGGGTGAACACCAGGTCCGACCCAAAAAACCAACCAATTCAAACGAACTGTGAAGAAGAGTGGCGCAAACCCAGTTTTAATGAGGGTGCATGTAGAGGACATTCATGCTCACGATGAGTGGATGTGAACCTCTGACAGCAGCTTGATTCAAACATTATGTTGAGTTGTGTTTGCCTGTTTCAGTTAAAGCAGTTTGATTCACAACATGAACATGTCGTCCTCTCTGCTAAAAGCAGCCCTTCTAAAGGTGACACATCAGTTATACAGTTATTTCTCAGCTTTTGATTATTCAATGTGAAGATGCATGTGTAAATGATTCATGTGCTGTGCCTCTAAAGCCTACAGCACTTCAATAGCTCTATTAAAAAAGAACAACCGCATGTTTCACAGAAAGAGAAGTTGTTCTTGTTCAGCATCACAGATGATCTCCTCCGTTGTTTCTCCACAGGACCCAATCCATGCTCCAGAATGTCCTGTGATTTCATGTGTTTGCTCAACCCGACTGGTGCCAGGTGCACCTGTCCAGAGGGGAAGGTGCTGGTGAACGGCACCTGCAATGATGTCAACGTCTCAGGTATCTTAACAGTAATATTGACTTTGAATATATAACAATGAGCAGCTTTCTGAAGCGTCACGATGTGTTTAGTGAACACGCTGGTGATAACTGCATTCTGTGCGTGTTGCTGTCTCACATTAGCTCCATAACACTGTTAAATATCACGTGACTGTGCACATGGCGCTGCAGTAAGTGATACAAACTTTGCCGCTGTGAAGGTGAACTGTGCCGCCCCCCCTGTGAGAATGGAGGCCGCTGCTTAGCCAATGAGAAAGGAGACTGGAGGTGCTACTGCTGGCCTGACTTTTCAGGGGAGCGTTGTGAGGTCAACCACTGCACAGACTACTGCCTAAACGGAGGCACCTGCAGGGGCTCGCCGCTGGGTACGTCTGTGCTTTCAAAAACTCTTTACTGCATGATTCCTTTGGACGATTCACATGTTTGACGTGTTTCTGAGTCGCTGCACAGAGAATAATTCATATGAACGTTTATGCTGCAGGATTCTTTATGTTCTTTGTTTACCAGTTTTGATTTAAACCCCTGCTTGATGGCACGCAGACACATTTGTCTTCATTTAAAGCGATGCAGCTTCCTCTCTTCAGGTCAGATTCGGCTGCATTGCAAAAGCCAGTTGAGCAGTTTTATCATTGATGCGGCTCTGAAAGGAGCCTCCAGCCTTCATGTGAAGGTCTCCTTTGAGGAGCTCTCCTGAGATGTCAGCAGTGAAACTGAAGCAGGACGTACAGACCTGTTAAATAAGCTTTCCTGGATTTAAAAGCCTTTGTATATCACGCCCACATCATAGTAGTTAAGTTGCTTTTAAAGAAAGATACAGATAAAAAATGAAACATGTTTATTGGCCTAATGTAGAAAGAAAGCTGTGACAAAGGTGTGGCGTGATTTCTCATTGCAGATCTTTATTCAAGTGGTTTAAATTCATTAAATATTTATTAATTACATGGATTTAATAATCTAACAGGAAATAAATGTTTGTTTACAAAAACAGTATTTTTGTTGTTTTCTTACAGCTTAATGTGACTTCAGCAGATGGTAAAATAACTGCTGCTCATTAAAACTGTAACAGAGATGAAGTAGTGAATGTTACATTGTTTTGGGTCTTTCATGGTTAATATTGATGATCGGACCCGTTCATGCTGCTTACATAGTGAAGAGATTTTCCTTTTTTAGTGGGCAGAGGAAACGTGTGCTGTATTTAACTGTGTGCTGTTTTACTGCATTGACCACACGTCTCATGCAAGCATCGCTCTAAATGGAAAAAGAGGGATGGATTATTGTCCAACAGGATCTCCTTTGGTGATAAAAAGGGAAACTCGGTCAGTTTGGAGGCTGGATTCGTTCCCAGTCTCATCCTTAAAAACACAAGAAGGTGTCTTTGAATTTCTGCCTTCGGATTCGACTGGTTTACCAGGATCTTAATGGAAGGTTTGGCAGCAGCATGTTTGAAACAAACCTGTGTCTCTGTGACATGAAAGTAAAGAACTTCATACTGTGTAAAAACAAAACAAAGTAAATATATCATAACAGTTGTGGATCACAGTTGTCTAAACACATTTGTGTAACTTGTACAAGACTTTTTGTCTGCCCAGCTGGTTGTGTATGATCCAGCACAGTTACTGTCCGCTGCATTTATTTCCTCCCCGTCAGGCCGGTTGGTTTCAGGCAGATCTTTCCTTTATGATTCTCGCCTGCTCTCGTTATCCAAAACTCCCTGAAGCCAAACATCCAAAGTGTAAAGTGTTTTCTTTAAAGTGATGTCAACTCAACGATTCGTGTTCCCGCCCATTAGCAGGAAAGTAGGGACACGGATGCAGTTAAAGGATGTAGTTTGGATAATTGCTACGACGTGAAGATGACTCTAATCTGCAGTTCAGAAAGCGCGGCTCAGGTTCTCTGACTGAAACATTTTGCATATTTTTCTCAAGCTGTTGATAGAAATTTACTGCATAGAATTGTAAACAATCTCTTTTGAGTTCTGGGGCCTTTTTCCATCTGTTCATGCGGCTGCACGCTCCTAGTTCTGGACAACAAACTGTAACCTGTTTGTTTACAGGAAAACATGTTATCGTCAGCAAGCAGCTAGATTTTGTGTCATGTTGGTGCTGCTGCAGATAAAGTCTTTGAGTAGGATTGATAACCTTTGACCTCCTTTCTGTCCCTGTGCCCTCCAGTCTTCACTCTAGTGTGTTTTTAAGGCAGAGTTTCTGTTTCCTGTTTTACTTGGATAGTTGGGTTTCTCCTGTTTCTTGTTTCAGGTTATATCCCCTCTCTGTCTTATAGTCTTGAGTGCTTTCAGCTGTGCTGTGTTCCCCTTCTGTTTCTAACCACCAATTAATCCTCATTATTGTCATTTCCACCATGTGCAGTGGCACAGCGCACAGTGAAGCACCCTGGTGCTACATATGACGTATAACAGACAGTCAACACAGGACTGCATGAAGTGCAAGTGTGCAAAAACTGCAAAACACGAATGAAAAGCAGTGAAACACCGAGCAGAACAGAACAATACAGATACAACAGTGTGTGTGTGTGTGTGTGTGTGTGTGTGTGTGTGTGTGTGTGTGTGACATACGGTTTGGTGGAAGAAGCTGTTCCTGGGTCGGGCAGTGAGGGCCTGGATGCTCCAGTACTTTTTTCCAGAAGGCAGCTGGGTGAGGGGAGTGTGTGAGGGGAGTGTGTGAGGGGAGTGTGTGAGGGGAGTGTGTGAGGGGAGTGTGTGAGGGGAGTGTGTGAGGGGAGTGTGTGAGGGGAGTGTGGGGTCCTCCACGATGCTGGTGGCTTTGCGGATGGAGCAGGTGTGATAGGTGTCTGTGATGGAGGGAAGAGAGGCTCCAGTGATCTTCTCAGCTGCTGTACTGCGATCTGATACAGTGCAGTTAGCAACCAGACAGTGATGCAGCTGCTCAGGATGCTCTCGAGCCCCTCTGTAGAAGGTGGTGACGATGGATGGAGGGAGATGGGCTGTCCTCAGCTTCCACAGGAAGTAGAGACACTGCTGGGCCTTCTTAGTTATGGAGCTGGTGTTGAGGGACCAGGAGAGGTTCTCTGCCAGGTGAACACCAAGGAATTTGGTGCTTTTAACGACCTCCACAGAGGATCCATCGATGTTAAGTGTTAGGGTTAGTGGACAGTGATCCCTCTATGCTCTTCTGAATCCTTTGTTTTGTCCACATTCAGAGACGGGTTGTTGACTCTGTCCATTAGCTGCTGCACCTCCTCTCTGTATGCTCACTCGTCGTTCTTGCAGATGGGACCCACCACAGTCGTGTCATCGGCCAACTTGATGATGTGTTTGAGGGGTGCAAAGGTTGAGTTTCTGTGCCACAAACACGGCTCTAATTTTGACGTGGCTCAACCAACATGGTCACAACTTTGCAGCATATTGGAAGTGCAACACAGACGTGTGCTGGTGGAGGCAGGTTATAGATGCAGCTCGTTACCCTCGTCACAAATGAAAGCCAGCTGTAAAGTTACTAATGTTATGATGTTTTCTTTGGGTGAAGAAAAAACTGTATGAATGTTTTTGCTCTTAATTTGAAGTGTAGGAGGAAGCTGCTGAGTCTGTGTTTGTGCTCGTTTGGATGCTGGAACAAAAACACAAGAATACCTGTTCAATCAATACAGTTAATTACACTTTGATCTGCTGACAACACAAAGTGTTTCCACGTCTTCTTTATTAGGCCGTGTGACAGTAACTTCTGATCTTTAAGTAGAGCCAGTTTAGGGCTTCACAGCTGTAATCTGCAGCCATAAACTGAGAAATAAGCAGCAGTACTAAGACTGCACATAATGTTGAAATAATTAACTCTGTCTGATCCGCTGGTTTGCTCTTTGTTTCCTTTGTGACTTCCTGTGTTTCTGGTGTCTGTGCTTCAACCTTTTTGTAGCGTTTGGCATTTATTTACTGCTTTTTGTTGTTTCCTGATTTTTTTCTTTTGGTTCTGTTAAACATTAATTTTTTCTGTACGTTTGTAATCAGCATGTGAATAAAGTGTCCTCATTGTTTTTACTAATGTACCAGGAATTCCTCCAGAGTTCGTCCACTGTTTGAAAGCACTTCTTGTGGGTGCAGCTCCTTAGAGAACGTGACAGTAAAGATGTTCCTCATTTCTGATTGTCAGCCTATCAGGAGAACTCGCAGGTGTCTGCAGCCCAATGAGGTGAACTCGTGCAGATACACTTGCCTCTGTTTGCGTTGCTCTGCACAAATTAGCATCAGTCTGCATCTCTGGCAAACCAAAACTTGATATTTGGTGTGAAGACACGATCAGGCTGGTGTCGCTATGAGAACAGTCAGTGACACCTAATTTGACTAATGGGACACAACAAAATGTCATAAATTATGATTTGCAGGCATTGTTATGAAACAACAGTAAGAAGAAAATCCCCTCTCAGTATGGACGTCAGTGATATCATCAGCTGTTTTTGTTTTTCCAGTGAAATCATCCTGTAGCTGAGTGAATGATTAGGACAAGCAGGCAACGCCGAAACTAGAAACCACAGCATCAAAGCACTGATGCAGGTTTGCAGCTTAGTGTATTCTTTTCAATGATTCTCCTTTGTTTGTATTTTTATTACACTTGTAACAGTAATAAGAAATATCCCATAAATAGGGATTTATTTCATTTTGTAAACGATCTTAAATTACCCAGAATTCACAGTTTGTAGTCAGGCCTGAGATGGTCAGTGTCTAAAATGCTTGGTGCAGCAGATAAATGTTGACGTCTATTCAATTCAGTTTTATTTATGTAGCACCGAATCACAACAGCCGTCAGCTCAAAGTGCTACAAAAAACAGAGAAAACACCAACCATCAAACGACTCCATATGAACAAGAAGGAAAAACTCCTTTTTAACAGGAAAAGACCTCCATCAGGACCAGGCTGAGGGAGGGGCGGGCAGGTCTCCTGAATCCAAACTGGAAGCTGGTTCCACAGAAGAGGGGCCTGAAAACTGAAGGCTCTGCCTCCCATTCTACTTTTAAATACTCTAGGAACAACAAGTAGGCCTGCAGAGCGAGAGCGAAGTGCTCTAATAGGGTGATATGGTACTACAAGGTCATTAAGATGAGATGGGGCCTGATTATTTAAGACCTTGTATGAGAGGAGCAGGATTTTGAATTCTGGATTTAACAGGAAGCCAAAACAGGAGAAATCTGCTCTCTTTCTAGTCCCTGTCAGGACTCTTGCTGCAGCACTTTGGATTAGCTGAAGGCTTTTCAGGGAGTTTTTTGGACTTCCTGATAATAATGAATTACAGTCGTCCAGCCTGGAAGTAATAAAAGCATGAACTAGTTTTTCAGCGTCACTCTGAGACAGGATATTTCTAACTTTAGAGATGTTGCACAAATGGAAGAAAGCAGTCTTACATATTTGTTTAATATGTGCGTTGAAGGACATGTCCTGGTCAAAATGACTCCAAGGTTCCTCACAGTGTTACTGGAGGCCAAGGTAATGCCATCCAGAGGAAGAATCTGGTTAGATATTATATTTCTAAGCTTTTCAGGGCCGAGTACAATAACCTCAGTTTGATCTGAATGAAGAAGCAGAAAGTTAGCGGCCATCCAGGTCTTTATGTCTTTAAGACATTCCTGCAGTTTAACTCATTGGTGTGTGTTATCTGGCTTCATGGACAGATAGAGCTGGGTGTCATCTGCATAGCAGTGACACGATTGCAAAAGGTGAACCAGGAAGTTTGAGCTCATTTCAGTGTTTACACTACCATGTTCCTATGGTAACAGTTGCATTGGCCATTTATAATAAGAAGAATAGGCAAGAAGAGTATTATTCACTTTCTGTGTTCCTGTAACATTTTAGTGATGTCTTTCATAAGGTTTTTGCTAGTATTACTAAATAACAGCACTGAAACAGTTTGATTTGTGCATCCCATAATAAGATAATATTCAATATTCAAGAAACATAAGAAGTCTGTAAAACTTACAGCTTGCTGACACATCCAAAACCAGTTGGCATCAGTATTTGTGAAAACCTGAACTAATGTTTTAGTTTTCCAGAGATGAAGAGAACAGCTGAGTTCATCGCTGTGACGTTTGGCCTTCTCAGAAAGATTTAACCCATCAGTTATTGAGTTATCAGATCCGAATGGAGAGATTGATTTCCTTTGGACGTTTCAGTCAGATTATTCCAGGCACAGAACTGTAGAGTGTGAAATTACCAAGTGGTGTAGTGTGACCTACATGGCGAGACCTGTATCCATGGCAACTTGGTTGTGTGCTGTGTAAGTAGTGTTCAATTGTTACCTTTTCTTGAACTTGTTTCCTGCTCTCGCTTGTCCGTTATACAAACGGCGAGCATGATTGGAAGGTTACTGTTTCAGATCACCCGCACAAGGAGGCAATTCTCAACACTCACACGTCTCTAATTGTAAAAATAATCAGAAGGTGCAGCACGCGTTTCTGTACGGTCTGTGTGAAGATCGTTTCAGTCTGTGCTTTTTCTTTTACCCACGTGTGAGGATTGTAACAAAGTTTCACACCGAGGCATTTATACAATCTTTGTAACTGTGGCTGCTGGTCTGGGGTCAGCAGTCACTCCTAGCTTAGCATTAGCATGCTGTCTGTGCAGGTGCTAGTTGTGTTAGCAGCATGCTGTGGTTGTTTCTGTCCTGGATGCAGTTTGCACTTCACCATCGTGTTCTCGCCTCTCTGTGCAATAAAAATAAAAGTAATGTTTATATCCACACTGCAGGCTCCACCACTGTTTCCTGCTCCGACTCACCAACTGGAATCGATACGGAGAATCAATAGGCAAACAGGCTCTACTCTACTACTGGGAGCCGTTTCACTAGAAAAACCTGTTCTCGATGGCCATCCCTACATGCATGGAAATACAGCATATGAGGCAGAAATAGAGTTTGTACGATTTTAACAAGCTTGAAAGTCGATATTTGTTTTCTTGTGTTTTCTGTTATATCTGTTTTGGGGCTTTTTAGACTTTATTGCATTAGGACAGTAGATAGAAGACAGGATGTAAGACCAACAGAAGTGACCCAGAAAATGGCCCGAGGCCTTAACAGCATACAGGTTGTCTCCACCCAGCAGCCTGCTTTCTCGTAATGTCTACGTGTAGCCTGCAGGAATCGTTCTCCAGGCTTCTTTCACTCCATTCAAATTTTGACCTGCTGCCGTTAGTATTCAGTCCAGTTCTTACTTCTGTTGCCGTACCTCAGATTTTTCTGCCTGTTTCCCTTCATTAAGAATAGCTGACAGCCGCTCTGAACAAATTAAATGTTTAAAAGCTGCTGGTAACAAAGTGCCCGTGCTATGTTGTCCGGCTCAAAGTGTTATGGGCAAAAACACCCAATGTATTAAATGCGAAACAAAAATATATAATAAATATATAATAAAAAGATATCAAAAACAAGATGATACAGCAAAAAAAGGGGATTTTGTTATAAAGGTTCATAAACATCTCAGTTCCAAAAAATCTGAATTTTCTGGCTATTTCGTGATGTGTTGGGTCTCACAGGGTTCAGTTATTTATCGTCTTTATCTTCAGCTCAGCAAATAAACCGAAGAAAATAAACCTTTGAAAATCATCAGCTACAGTGATGTGATGTGTGAAATTATTGCTCAAGATGACTTGAAAAAGTTAAAAAAGAATAATTTCTTTCTCTATAAAGAAATTAGGTGAGGCTCAAGACTTTTGCACAGCCCTATATATCCATGTAAATATGAAGTGCATCTGTGTAGGTGTGTTTTCAGGTGTGTTTACAGCCACGAGGCAGTGGACGCGTCATGTTTGTGCACAGCAGTTTTGGCTCTGTGGAACAAACTAAAGCAGTTCTGAGACGGATGAATTCATCAGTTCGTTGCCGATTTCCACCTTTCCGTGCTCTAATAATCTTTTATGCTCATATTTCTTTTCAGGAAAGCCCACGTGCCGCTGTCTTGTCGGATTCTCAGGGCCTTTTTGTGAGAAAAGGATTTGTGACAATTACTGTTTAAATGGGGGGACGTGCGACGTCACTCAGGGGAACCAGCCGGTGTGCCGCTGCATGGCCGAGTATACCGGGGACCGCTGTCTTTATCGTGAGTCCTGTTGGCAGCAAACAAACACAAACAGTCATTGATGTTCCCCTGGCTGCCTGTGGCTGCCAGTAGCACCTAATCAAAAGAAAATCATTGATTTGAATTCAGTTATGTCACATAAAATCCACAGAACAAAGCGTTTGAGAGTTCCCACTCTGAGCGAGAGACAAAAGCAATCCCCTCAAAGTCTCTTCTTTCCAAAAACACCACATTTGCTTCAATTTGCAGATAAACAAAAATCAAAATTCTACCATCAAACAACCTTTGGGTGTTTCTGCACCGGGGCGATAATGCATTTTCTTTTGCTGCGCTTTGACATAATGTGTTGTGGGGAAACAATTTCATCTGCACATCATTAGTTTTTCCCACTGTTGCTTGCCCAAAGGGTGATATGTTTTCATCTGTGGCTAAGATATCATTTGATGTGGATAATTAAGTCCCATTAAAACCATGTACTGTTGTAATCAGATCAGCTTAGACTGTGTTTCTACATTATCCTCTCTCTCTGTTTATCTCTGCAAACCTAAAACAGACATTTGTCATCACTACTGCGTGAACTCCAAGGCCTGCACTTTATCCAGCAGCGGCTACGTGGAGTGTGTGTGTCCCGCCAGGTTTGAAGGGAACAAGTGCGAGGTGGACAAGTGTCTCCGATGCCACGGAGCTCCTTGCCTCATTAACGAGGAGACGGGAGAAGTGGTTTGCAAGTGAGCGCTCCGTATTTACTCGCCACTCTTGTCCATCATCTCTTTGGCTGTGAGGCTTCATAGTTGATTTTTATTCATGGGAAAACACGAGTTAAACAGTATAATGTTCATTCAGGGCTCAGTCGCTTCACCCACAGGCTGCCGGCGGGAAGAATTGATTTAATTAAATCAATAATTTAAGGCCACGTACCCTGTAGCGTTTTAGGTTTGGTCATGTCAGTGAATTTGAAGCTGGCTGAACTCTCTGCTTCTTGTAAGTATAGTTTTCTGGTTGTAACTAGGATCCATTATTTCTTCACCCTCTAGCTGCACAAATGGCAGAATAGCACCGAGCTGTCAGCTGTGTGACGGATATTGCTACAATGGAGGTACCTGCCACCTGGACCCTGACACCAACCTGCCTTTCTGTCAGTAAGTCCCTGCCTAATGGTGAAAGTAAGGAAAACTCAATGTTCTCCACTGTTATTCACACTCACATCACTGTTTCGATTCAGCCGTCGGCTCTGTGCCCGGCTTTAAAAACTGAAAGTCGCCGCGTGAGATAGATGTCTTCCTTTGGAAAGAAATCCTTAAGTTGAAGGTTTGATGTCACTATGTGGAGGCCATGAAACAGCAGGGGGCCGAGTGCCATACAGCATCCTGTGCTGTGTGACACCTCGCTGTGGCTTAAGGTTTTAGGAAGATAAAGATGGTTTCAGACTCCTTCAAAGCCAGCTATTCTCAACATATCACACTTTTCCTCCTTGCAGCTGAGAGCTGATGTCAGGCCTCTGTGGCTCTCTTCAGTCAGAGGGTTTAGAAGTTTGCTCAGTACTTCAGCCGCCACGAAGCTCGAAAAATTGCACGAGACAAAAGCTTGACTGGCACACGTGAAGAAATCGCCGTGAAAGGCTACTCAGAGGGCTCCCTGTAAATGAATACCTCCTCCGCTATAATCACTCGCAGTGCTGTGTTAAAAATCTGTCCAAGGAGGAAATTGGAAATCCATTTCAAAGGCCAACTCTCCATTTTTTTAAATGCCCATTGTCCACTGTAGTTAAATTGAAATTTGCAGGCGCCGCTCACAGATTCCAGGGAATAGAATCAATTTCTATGCAAATGATTCCATCTTATTCGATGAGGTTAACAGATCCTGATAATGCGGTTTATCATTGCTGCAAGATGAGAGATTATGTGAGATGATGGATATGTCGGCGTCAAGAAATCATAATGTTTGACCTTAATACTCTGAGTAAATGTATATTTCATCAAGCCTACCTAAAGAAGCTGCTACGGCTGCAATCATTCTTGCTTTAAAAACCTCAAATATACGAAGAGAATACCTCAACATTTCACTGCTGTCTAACAAAGTTCAAGCATTCCTGTTAAGCAGCTCTGTACTGTATGACTTTATGTTGTTGCTCTTTTCCTTTTCTGCACAAAAGCTAAGTTACTTTAGCATCTACAGTTAGAAATATCCATCAGTCAGCTGTGCAGCGGGGAAACAATTATTTGATCCCTAAATTTGTAAGTTTTTATCAAACAAAAAATCCAGAAAAACACACACATTACATAAAAGGTATAAAAGAATTTGCATGTCAGTGATGGAAATAAATATTTGACTTGGTCCTTCCTGCATGACACGAGTCAGTTTCATGCTGGAAACTCGTCCATGACCAGTTGTCAGTGTCCTGGCCGAGGGAAGGAGTCTGAGATGTTACGGTGCGTGGGCCTGTCCACTGGCCCACTCAGTGAGGCAAAGTCATCCTGTCAGAAAAACATAACGTTTCCACCTCTGCAAACACAGTGGCTGAGCTGTTGCCAGTTCTGGTTTCATCTGACCACAGCACTTCCGGAGCCTTCTCTGACTCATTTACGAGTTCACAAAGTGAAGACGGGCCTGTGCCGTGGAGCTGTGGGCTGATCCAGCACCTTGGTGATCGTCCTCATCCCATGATGCAAGCTCCCACATGGAGCTCCAGACTGAGGACAAATTTATTTTTCTTCTCTTTCCGTTGTCACCTTCTCACCAAGCTTCTCGCTGATGGTATCCTGTTCCAGCCTCGTGCAGGTCTGCAGTCTGTCGACCTTTGACACTCTTTGGTCTCACCTGGTGGTGCAGAGGTTGGACCAGAACACTCGATTGATTGATTGATTATGGCACACGATCACACAGCCAGTCTGTGAGAGCCAGTGGATCAGATACGTGTTTCACTCAGTGACGTGCAAATTCATTTAGCGCTTTTATATAATTTGCTTTTTTGTGTTTCAGGTTAATTTTCAGTCTGAGAGATTTTTCATGTTCACAAATTCAACAGAGAATCAAATCATTATTTCCCCTGTAAGCTGTAATTTCTATTGTTTAATCAAACTAAATGTATTTTCTGGTTTTTGCTTATTAGATGCATTTATGTGGATGCAAGCAACCATCATGTTGGGGCCCAAAGTTCTTGTTTAACAGTTTTCGTAATCTGCAGCAGGCCCCACATGCGTCCCCCTCACGTGCTGAGCAGGGACGTTTGTTGATCTGTTTTGCTAATTTGCAGACGTCACACTGTCTTGTTGCATCTTATGACTTAAGCTGCTAACAGGGTTTAGCGTTCTGTCGCCACTCATGAGGCAGCCGACAGTTGAACAGTTCTTGGGCCCTTTTGTCACTCCAAACACATGTTTTGCAGCTGCACGTCAGGGTTCAAGAACCAACGTTGTGATGAGCTGGCCAACCCCTGCGATTACTTCTGTCAGAATGAGGGGATGTGCACATTAACAGCTCTTAACAAACCACGCTGCAAGTAGGTCCCTCTCACCTCTCCAGCTGTATTCAGCGCCCACTCACCTCCTTTTGTACACAACCCACCCCCACTCCATTTGGCTTCATTTCAGCCTCAGTCCAGCACATAGGCCTCTCTGTGATGGTGCCTCCTTGTAGCAGCTTGTCATGTAATAAGTACTGGATATAGCAATGACTCAGCGTAGATGGTGGAATCACACAGATACTATAATGTTGTTTTATTAGAATATGTTGGCTTATATTTATTTCTGTATGGAAACAACATGACTGACTATTATTAGCATCATTAGCACCAACACGTGTTGAATATGTTCGCTGCAGTAAGAAAGAAAATACGTGGCGAGGTCGAACACTGATTACAGCGCTGATGGCGTTTAGAGACGCGAGCTTGTTTCTGTTCTAAGCTTCAAAAACAGAGTTTTGTAGAAAGTAGTTACATGTGACAGTATTTCATTTTAACCTTTGGTATTTAAACGACTTTAAAACAGGAAATAGTTTTTATTTGAAACATGCTGCTGTGCTCATTTAGTTACTTTAGGACACAGCTAGCTGTAGCTCTGTTTCTGGTGGGCCAAGCTAAGCGGCAACAGTACAGGATGCTATTTATGCTTCTGCTGCTTAAAGCCAAATATGGTTCTTATTTCCATGATAAGTGACAGAGACAGCAGCAGCACCAGCAGTCTTTCCTGGTAGATAAAGATGTTGCTAATGTATATTAGCACCACTACGTTGTATATAGGGGCACTTATTACATCACCGGCTGCTGCATAGCGTTTGTTGCCTCTTACTGCCACCCATCTCATGCACACATGAACCACGGGAAGATTACAGCATAACACTGTGTGTGTGATGTGGGCATCAGTGCATTTGCAGCCTGTGCATGATGGCTAAATACGTCCTGACCGGTCATTGCACATAATTTACTCGGCAGAACGTGTCATCTTTAATCGGTGTTCATATTTAAGGCCTTTAACTTTTACAGCTTAGCCGGGTTTCTTTGTTGAAGGGACTCAGTTCCATCCTGGTTTTTGCTTCTCAAAGGCGGGAAAATGAAGACCCAGGTTACGCCCGATGTCCTAATAAAGTTGTTGTCAAAGCCCGATGTTCTGATTCTGCAAGTGCATGTTATTCAGGATAGTTTCATCCTATCATCACCCTGCCGCCCCCACCAGATCACTCATGCTTTACATGCTTTAGCGTCAGCTAAATTGGACGTCACCTCCTCTAACAAGGGTCATGCATCACGCCCATCGGATCCCATTGGAACACACATGAGATGACGACTTGTTGTCATCCTTTGATCTTTCCTGTTTTTTGTTAATACACTGAATATTCAACACGTCAGTTCACATTAAGCTCTTTACGGACACAACATGTATGTGCTTAGTGCTCTCTCTCCAGGTGGTGTTTTGTTTGTGTTGAATCAAAGCCGTGTGCCGTATGTGTAAGCCACAGTCACATCATGTCGTAGATCATTTTGCAAAGTTGTTTTCTCTGCAGCCTCTCTGCAGCCACAGTATGCTAATGATAGTTTATTTATATTCTCTTTTGACCTCCTTCAGATGTTCAGCCAATTGGGCAGGAACACAGTGTGAGAGACCCGCCCCTAAAAGCAGCAGATCAGACAACATGAGCGGAGGTGAGGACTGGGAATGTCAAGAAGCCTTAACATGTCCTGTGTAAATACCTGCATGTGTCACTGGTTCACTGACCTTATTGCATTTCAGTGGAACGATAACTCGTACATCTGAACATCAACAGATTGGCATCGAACTACCGAACTCCTACCAACCTCTGCAGTTTGCATCATTTGAGCACAAAGGGCTCTGCTCAGCGGGGTTTCCTTGTTTGAATTAGAGGGGCTGTAGTCGCCAGCCCGTCAGGGTTCAGTAATATGACTCCTCTGTCGTCAACTTCAATTTAAGATTTAAAAAATATATCTTCTGAAGTCGTGCACGTCAGTGTAAAATGTCTTACATTTCTAAATGTGCAGCCTGTCTGTGCTGGACGTATGTAAATGGAGTGAAATGTGCAAACAGCGAAGCCCTGTGAAGTGAAAACGCTGTTATTTAAAGTGGCTCTGTTCACGCCGCGGTCACTGCGTGAACTCATCTCACCCCCTTTGCTGGTCGCTCATCACGTCCTCTCTCTGTTCCCCAGGAAGCATCGCTATCATTGTGCCTCTGGTCCTGCTGGTCATCCTGATTGTGATGGTCGTAGCAGGTGTTTATATCTGCCGCCGGAGGCAAAGGTACGTCGATAAAGAAATATGTAAGAAAAAGAAGCTTCTAAGCAGTAACATGAGAGCTCCAGCATCGCAGAGCTTTGAAGATGAATGGATGCTTTTGCTTTATGAGTGAAAAGTTTGCTTTCAGTAGATCTGAACGCTGAGCCTGTGGTAATAATCCATCGTTCATGGCTATCTAACAAAGTGATATGCTCCAAGTAGCATCGTGCAGCAGCACACTAACAGCATGTTGTGTGTCGCGTTAATGATGATGTGCTCTGCACGGCTCAGGGGCAAACGTGTGCAGAGGCAGCCCATGACCAACGGAGGGATAAACGTGGAAATTGGGAACCCGTCATACAACATGTATGAAGTGGACCACGACAACCACGCTGATGCAGGCAGCCTGCTGCGCCCAAACTTCACACTTGACCCTCATAAGGTGGGTGTGTGTGTGTGTGTGTGTGTCACGTGTGCTCAACAACACGTCATTCCTGTTTTAATAGGATGGAATTCAGTGTTTGACTTCGAGCTGAAACCAGATTGTTGCCAAGTCAAACGTGTGGAGTAAAAGTTACTGAGGAACTTTGAGTGGGGCTTAAACATGCAGCTGAATCTGTTCGTATGTTCTCACATACAAACGTCAGTGTAATTACATTTAGCTACAAACTCATTAAAGTGATTCATTTTCAGTTTTCATCTCATATTTGATTCAATGTAACTCTTGTTGGGCAGCGTCTGCAGGTCTCTGCTGCATTAAATACTGAAAGCTTAATCATTTTTGCACATATAAAACTTACTGCACGTGTTTTCCAACTAAATAAAGTTTTTACAACCTTAACAAATTTGTACCATTTGATCTCCTATAAGTTGAATTGACAGTACAGCAGATGCTGGCTCCTTTTTATCAGGATACTTAGAGGAGAAATCTTAATGGTCATCACTATATTATTTTTATATACAGTTACATAGATTGTCTATGAAACACATGTGGCCCAGCTGTAAGAAGGTCGACCAGGAGTCTTCTGATATGAAACTGGTCTTACTGTCCAGCCTCCTACTCAGCGACTCTTCATCAACAACTTCAAGGTCCTCTGAGCTCTACCTCGATGTCTGCAGTGACAACACTGAGCCAGTTTTTTTATAGCCAGCTGAAAACTAGGAGTTATTAGTGTGTCGTGAAGCATTGTGCACTTTGAAGTGAAGTTGCAAAGAGCGAGAACAGACAGACAGAAACAGTTTGTGTAACAAACTAGTGACTGTTTCTTGGCTATTTTATTGTAAAATATCTGCATAATGTTGTTTTAATTTGCCATATGTGTACATCCCTTACTACCACATCATTGTTAATACTGCAGAGTTTTAAAAGCCATGAGAAAATCTGTTTAGACCTTGATTGATGCCAGTCCTTATCACACTAATTATTAGCCTTGATGCTGCAGCTATGTCGTCTTTAATTGAAGGGTAGAGAAAGGACAACAGCTCAAATGTGTCTTTCAGATTGGAAAATAACTCAGTGCTGTGTTCTCTGCATCTGGCCCGGCAGCTGCTGGGATGTGATATTTAGAATTGAGATGCATCCGGTGGAATTACATGAGGCTTTGCAGAGATTTTACAATCTCTCTGGCCTGGGCACAAAAATATACAGATGCCACGAAACTGGAGGACGTCTGTCTGTGTGGTGATTTATTCTCTCCACCCCACACGAACTCCCAGCATATCAAATGAATCCTAACACCTTCACAGATGCAGTTATGTAGCTCACCTGCTGCAAGTTCAAGCCTAGTGCTGTTGCTTCTTAAGCTGCCAACTTTGACATCTGCTATTGTGAGTCCAGTCTGTGTTTTTAACCGAGACATGCTGGTGTGACTCTAAACCAGCCTCCATACGTCCAGCTCTCGTGGTACTTGCTAGTTTGTTTTTCCAGCGCAGTTTTAAAACCCGTATTTGGACTGTGAGAGTTCATCTGTATTTATATGGCACGGTGCTTGTTTTGTTGCAGGGCTGGTGTGTAAAATCCAGCGACCCTCACACCTTGGGCATGAATTCTGTGCCCAAGGAGGTAATCCCTGGACAGGTGAGTGTTACACATTTTATTTTTACTCTGAAGAAGAAGAAAAAATATCCATTTTTACATCAATTCACTGTGAGGAAGCTTTGTGTGTTTTGTGTGGTTATATTTGAGCTACATTCTGCTATTTTAAAAACTGTGTAAAATTAAAATCGTGCTAATGTTGACATCTGGTATATACTTGCTCCCTTTATCATTTTGTGACATCCTGTCCAAAAACCACCAAACTTTCCTTAAAGTTCCAATAATCAACTTTTTATTAACAAATGTTTTGCACGACAATTGGCACCAAGTTCAGTTCTGTTGCTCATTTTGCTAATATCTGTGGGACTGTGGAAAGTTTGCAAACTTTTTTGGTTGAGATGCAGCCGCCATCTGTTTCCAGCAAACCTCCTGTGATGGAACATCGGTTAAACAATCTGCTAACAGAGCGCAGATCCATCAAAATGGATTCAAATTGGATCAGAACTCAGCCAACAAGACAGAGGAAGTTGTACATGAATTTAAATTAGCCCAGGTTTCATTAAAGCCGATGTAAGTGATAGTTTGTATGAGGTGAATCTGACACGAAGACTTTCTTGATTCCACAACATCTATTAAAATGCAACCTCGAGACTCCTACTGTTGTAAAATATCATAAATTAACATTTGTACTTGGCATCTCTTCCCCTGCCTGTTTAGCCCATGAACTACTCCAATCCAGTGTATGCAAAGATCTACATCGACGGGCAAAACTGCCGGAAGCCAGTCATCAGTATCGATGAGAGGAGAGAGCTACTCCCAAAGAAACTCGAGGGGACAATTCATGAAACCGCCGCATAGCCTAACTTTACACTTTGTACTTCTTTTTTTACCACAGTGTATAATATGAAGGAGGAAACAAGATTTTTCTATTTCCTATGAGGCTCTTAGGTTTTACTGGTTTAGCATCAGCATAATGTCCTCGTCGCTGTGCTGAAGACTTTAATTTTCCACTTAGGGTTTGCTTTCTGTTTGTCAGAGATCCGTTACACAGCGCTGTCAGTATACTGTATGACACTGAAGTAAAGCTGCTGATTTGCAAAAACTTTATTAACACCTGAAGCCACACTTGTGCACAGTTGAAACCTTAAATGCAGTGCTAGAATTTGTACCCATACCTGTTTGTAGTTCTAGAGGGAAACAGTTTGGCTTTGTGGAGATGATGAGGGGAAGGGCCGGCTCATTTTATCTGGAAAAAAAAGTATGTATAGTAGAGAAGAGTAGCGTGGGTTTTTCTGTTTTTGTTATTTCATGTGACATATGGACCGGAGAGCTTCACAAACGACAAGCTTGATTCCTTTTATTTGCATCGCTGCACCTGACAGCTCTGCTCCGGCAGTCCCACTGGACACAATAACATCAACACAGTCGTTTCTCAGACATTATCTCCCGTCTTTCTCATTTCCACGGATTCCAATCTTCAGTCGCCTGTTTCAGCAGTAATATGACGTACAAACGTATCTGAGAGATATCGAAGCCCACCCTGAATGTTTTCCGAGCAGATTCCCGGATCCCGTACTGTACGCTGAAAAGACAGAATATCATATTTTTCTAGGTCTCATATATCAACAAATGGATTAAAGATGGAGAGAAGAAAGATTTACCACAGCTACAAAAACAGTTACTAAGAGTTATTATAAAACACGTCTGTTACTTCAGAAAAGGAAGATGATAAATATAAGAAATTTTATAATTTTGTATTTGATTTGTATGTTGTTTGGCTGCTTGTATTTTGAAGAAATGTATTAAATGTAAGTAATTTTTATATAAAATGTAAATCGATATTGAATAAAGGGGGCTTATTTCCACTTCGTGTCTTTCTCTTGATCCTCCAAAATGATTGTTATACGATGTCGATGATAGTACGTGTGCACTTCTATTGTTCAACCAATGATCAAACTGTCAGTTGTTACACATGACTGCTGACCCGACAAGTCAATCAGCAGCGTGAGGTCTTTTACCTGCTGCGCAGAGGAAGGAGGCTGATGGGAGATTATTGCCCTGCCTGTGAGTACAGGAAGGCCGGCGCTATTCATTACCTGGATGTGGGGACGCGGTGTAGATGCCACCTGCTGAAGGATAATTCAGTCTCCTTTCACTTTACTTACAGCGGCTCTGTCTCCACGCATTTCACCTCCATTCTCACCATAGCAACCAGAGGAGGCAGCGGCACTCCTGCCCTTTCTCCATCTGCTGTGCCATCGGCGGGATCTGCCAGCACGCCCAGCTCACCGCGTTTTCGTGACGGTACAAATAGATGCCGCGGTTTCCAGCTTCCCTAATTGGCCCGTGCGCTTTGTTTCGCTGAGACATCCGCTGTGAGAACAGAGGTTTCCATGCTTTGCTGAGAGCGTGCAACACACAGTCTCTCAAACACACTCGGCACCGCGGCGTGGAAATAGAGTAATGTGGCTGTGACTGGCCTTTTTCTGTGCTATAGAACATTTATCAATAGAGCTGCAATGATGAAGAACGTATTTCAAATGTTCAGCTTTTATGACTGCGGCATTTAGAAGGTCGAGGTCGTTCCCAAGGTCGAGCACGAACGACGCCACGTGACTGTATACGGGTCTTTGATTAAAGCACCAATAAGCCTGTAGCCCAGGAGCGTTGTTCTCACGGAGCAAGTTTTAATCTGTTCGACATAAATGAAACTTCTCAATGAACCCTCGTGTTGTTAAACGAAACTGTTTAAGGGTTCATTTTGTTTCTAATTTTGTTTCTAATCAAAAATGACTCATCAAACATACATTATCAGTATTATCATTGACTCCTGTGAACATTACAGTTCTTTAAACTTCTGTTTGTTATTTATGGGCCGCCTGTCTCACTAATCTGATCTTCTAAGCACTGAATTTGAGTTAAAAAGAAGCATCATTTCTATTTTGACTGTAAGAAATAACCCAATGAAACACACTGTGTGTCCTGTGTATCACAAACTACTACCATGAACATTTGCTTTGAAACCATTTCAAACATAAACACACAAAGTTGTGTTTCCAGTCAAAAATGACAGAATATGTTTTTATGGAGGAAATTAGTCGCACTTCCTTCTGACACAGCTCCTCACCAGAACCACAGGAGAGGAAGAAATTATCATCTTATGTCCCTTGAGACCTCTGAGACATATTCCACTTGGTTATTTTCAGGTGTCCCAATATACACCTGTATGTTCCAGGGACAACTAGTCCTGGTGTCGCATGTTGCCCATATCTTTAACTATATTTAGGCTGCTTGCTTAACTCCGCCAAGGACGGTCCCAAGCCCGGCTTTAAAAGGAGGAGGGTGGTCGCCAGAACCGATAAATCGGGGAAACTTGGCTTGAAAGCAATGGAATCCCAACGATCAGCTTTATCAACCAATGCTACCGCATCCGGGGCAGCTGATGCGCCAGCGCTGGGGACCCAGGGCGCTGGTGGGAAATGGACTACTGGCCATCAGTTCCATCGAGGATGATTTGAAGGCCCTTCAACTTGACCTTGAGCAGGCAAGAACCATTGCCATAGATCGAAAAGCATGGAAGATAATCGTTGGTCAAGCAAGAGAACCTGCGGCACCTACAGCAGCGTACTGGTTGCGCGGCCGACCACCGCCGCTGGTCGCCCGCTAAAGGACAAGAAGAAGGCTGCTTGCTTGACATATACTGTTTGTCCCCTAAAGCCACCAGGCACTCATTCACCATGGCGTTTGGATACGGACGAGTAGCTGGCGCTCTACACACTCGTCCCAAACTTCTCTGATTGCTGCCAGTTTGTCTTGTTGATGTCAGCCTGGGCTTGTATCACGGCTCTCAAAGTTAATCACCTGAGACGATGGCCTGGAAAACTTTCCAACTACACTCTCCATCCCATAAAGTGCTGGTAAATTCATTTCTGGATCTCTCGACTGCTCAAGATCAAATGTATGCTTCGAAGTCTTTCTGGGTTAACTTCCTTCAAACATTTTTTAGAATAGAAGAGAACAGAATTCAACTTGTCACTGCACATGTACAAGTACAAGGCAACGAAATGCAGTTTGCATCCATCCAGAAGTGCTTTAGCCATGATGCAGATATATTACAGAAATGGATCTGTTATAGGTATGAGGGTACAAAATATGGGTATGTTACAAAGTACACGGTATGAAGGTATGTTATGAATATGCTATAACTATACTAAGTATGTACAGGCTGTAGTGGTGTACAAGCTATGTGCAGGCTATGCAGGGTAGTTTTAACACCCCTCTGCAAGGCAGAGCAGTTCCCGTACCAGACTGTTATACTGGGGTCTGTTTCCCTCCAAGCTGGTCCAGTTTACCACTGTGGTCTGACGGAAAGAGTTCAAAGCAGGATTTAATGTCATCGATCCAGGATGCTCTGCAGTCATCCTGATGACAGTTTGAGCTGAAAGCCTCGCTGACTTGAACGTGACTGCAGACTCAGCACAGCCATCATCTCCATCACTGGATTCTCCTCCTCATTCGTTTCATGGTCTGGATTGCACAGATTATATTCTGTCCTCTTCAGTTCCTGACCCCTCCATCTAATCCAGCATCATGTACACTGCTGCTAATGTAGTAGTAGAAGAAGTATATGTAAGGTATCCTACATGAACATGATCAGCTAGTCATGTTTTACTCATGGATATGAAACCTATTAAATACGAGGTCAGAGACGGGAGAGCGATGTACGACTACACCCATGAATTCATGAAACCGTGCACCTGTTGGGCACTTTATTAGGAACAGCTTGCTATTACCTTCAGAACTGCCTTAATTCTTCATGGCTCAGATCGAAGCTGCTGAAACATTTTGGCGTGCAGCAACATGACATCATCACACAGTTGCTGCAGGTTTTTTGGTGACTGTGGAGGAACTACAGTGGTGTAGATCATTCACAGAAGATGGTACACATCCCATCATAAAGGGATGGAGACAGTCAGCAACAATACTCAGGTAGGGTGTGGTGCTTAGACAATGGTCAATGGTATTAGGACCCAAGGTGTGCCAAGAACACCCTGACACCATCACACCACCACCAGCAGCCAGAACCACTGAGACAAGGCAGAATGGATCCGTCATCCATCCATCAGACAACTGCTGCTCACTGGATATTTCTCTTTTTTGGACTATTCTCTGTAAACCACAGAGATGGCTGTGTGGGAAACTCCCAGCAGTTTCTGAAATACTCAGGCATCAACAACCATGCCACTGTCAGTGTCACTTAAATTCTGTTTCTTCCTCATTCTGATGTTTGGCTTCGAGCTCAGGAGGCGGTCTTCACTGTGTCTACATGCCTACACGTGTTGGGTTACTGCCATGTGACTGGATGATTAGATATTTGCATTAAGAGTAGTTGAACAGGTGTACCTGATAATCTAATGAGTTTATGAGCACGTGAGATTACAGTGATGTTAGGGCTAACTCAGAAGGTTAAAGCATGCACCTCCTGTCATGACAATAAGACTTTATAGATTATATTTGATTTGTCTGCATCTGATCACACGATTAGTGTTTGCTGTTGTTGTTGTGTTCATTTTACAGGCTGTGATAACAGATAACCTGGCATTTTGGGAACTGCTTATTTTAAATGTACCAGAAGTGAAATCATTACATTATTTATCAGAAATTCATGCAATAGTTGAACTAATCCTGATGCTGCAATATGACTACAGACCACATGGAGCAGATGATACATCTCATATAAAAAGCATTTCACCCTTCGTGTTGAATCCTCCCATTTTCAGCTGTGCATGAATTGTCCTTGTATTGTATTTATATCAAGCACCTCCTGAAATATTCAAATAATGGTGATTACTAAATTAATAAATGTGCAGTAAAAGCCGTAAGGTGGACTGTAACTGGAAATTAATGCATAACATTTGGATGTGAATAATAACTCCAGCCATACGCTGTAAAAAGACTTTCAGCGTGTAATCTGGCTTATTACACTGGGGTGTCATAAAGACGAGGAGAGCATTCACCCAATGATCTCGCATATGCAAGGCTTCGGCTGATAAAAAGCTCCAACTCAATGAGCGACGCTGCTGGGCCTCTCACTCAGCCCTCGAAGTGCATCAAAACAGGAGAAAAACAGGAATTTGAAAGAAAGAAAGCCCTAAACCAAGAGATGCCTGGCACTCCCCTCCCTTCACCTTGCCTATTGATTTTTTGTCTCTTTTCCACTTAGCAAGCGTCACCATTCTCCTGCATAAACATCAGAAAAACCCAGAGGGCTCATCTCTCGGACAGAATCAATAACAGCAGGAGTCGTATTCACATTATAAACAACAAGTCCTGCATACTCATGCTACAGCCTGCACCACCAAAAGCTGCTTATTGCTCCACGTGCTGCAAGCAAGAGAGAGACTGAAACTGTAAGGTAACAAAACAAGGACGAGTGAGCTGCTGGAAACAGCTGAAAACTTCCATCTAACCTTTTAACAGCAGCTGCTTTCAGTTTGAACCGCTGACACTAACTTACAGAAGAAAAGATTCACAAGGGAGCACGACTGCATGTTCAGCTCAAGATTAGATAATACAGCACTGATATGAACGTGATCAATATGAAAATGAGAGTAAATAATAAGAGCGTTCATCTTGGTGCTGGAGGCTGTGGATGACATGTAGGTTTGGAGTCACAGCAAAGACATAAGATGACGGGTCTCCTCAGCAGGTGAGTTTGCTCGGCTGCTTTGCCATCCAAAGATCTCTGGTGCGTTCAGTAGCTCCCAAATATTCCCACGTTTTTCTACAGGCTGTTTACAAAAGAATGGATTTTTTTGTTGTTGTTGGTCAACAAACTGTCGGATTTACACACACTAAAGACATCTCGAAGTGGAGGAATGTTCTGCATCCTCACAAAACCCGACTAATGACCGGATTAAGACGGAGGAAATGAGGCTGTATTGTAATCCCCTTGGTGAAAGCAGCAGTTTCAATAAGCCTGGCAAATAAATCTGTGGGAGGGTCCACTCTTTCCTTCGTAGCTTTTCTGACTATGTAACACTCCTGCTCCCGGTCCTTGATTATAGCAGCGTGTGGCACAAAGGGCCACATGCGGATCGTGTGCTGCACATTTTAATCCTTAATCCTGACACTGTGATACCTGTATTGGCTTTAAAACACTTCTAAAAACTTTTAAAATTTTTGGAGAACAGAAGAAAAGTGACAAAAGGTAAAGTGAACTTATAGCACTTCATTCATAAAGTGAAGAAAATTACTTTGGTAACATATTAAAAAAAACCCTGATGGAAACTCTATTAACTTTGTATCCTTCTGCTCTAATCATGATACAAAAATGGAAACGTTAATAATTACATGGTTGCAGAGGAATGCTGTGTAACAGCTGGGTGGAGCTCCGAGCAGTGACGACAGGTGGACGATGAAAGAAAGAGAACAGAGATGCACCAAAACCATCACTTATACTTGTCAGGGGCGGAGCCTATCCCAGGTACCAGAGGCAGGGTACAGCCTGGATCTCCAGTGTAATGCAGCACTGAGCTGTTATATTTAACCTAAAGCAGAAAACGTTCTGAACACTGAGCTCAGTATTTAATTTAGCCTGTAAGTGAGCCTGTTAGTCTTACTTAAGCCACATAAGGACAACATGTCCTGAGTGTGAGTAAGTGAGACCTGCTAAAATGCACAGTTCTCTTTTTTTTAACGTGCAAAAATAAATCTTTGGAACAAAAAAGTATCCCTGTTTGGCTTTTATTCATTTAATTTTACATTGAAAATGCTGTTTTTCACTGGCTGACATCCAGCAAAAACACTGATTCAAATGACTGTTCAATACAAAGCTGCTACTAAGTGTCCCGTCACTACTTCTGTTTCTGTAACATGCTGTCACTTTATTCATATAAGAAAAATTAAACTGAACTGAATTGACTGCAGCAAAAAGTCAGAAATGAAAGATAATGTGATCACATCTCTTCTCTGTTCCTGTTTTATCATAATTACATTATTACTTTGTGAGGCGTCTTAATACACACTGTGTGCCTCCATCTAAATGGCAGAAATGTTAATATGTATGTGTTACTTACAAAGGACCTTCGCTGGAGCCATTAGCCAAAGCAATGCCTTTGAAAAGGGCTTATTTCTCTCTATAGACCTCCTTTTAGATGTGCTGAATTAGAGGAGGAGGAGGTGGGTTATGTAGCAGAACAATTGTTCCCCACCTCTGCAATAGAGTCTGAGAAATGAAAGAGGGGGACTGGAACAGAGGTATTTGTTCTGATGCAGGCAGATATGCATGGTGGGAGGTAGCGTGCATTGAGTGGACACATCTACCCTATTGGTCACAGACTGACCGCTTCCATGGACCGTTGTGTGTGATGAATATATACAACAAACAAAGTGTACTCCTCTCTGCAAATGTATTCATGCAAGCAGGAAACAAACGATCATTTTAAGATTCCAGAAGCAGCTCAGGGCTCGCTGCCTTTATCGCCGTCTGGCTGTCTGCGGCCTCATCACGATTCTTCTAAGGTGGCCTGAAGGAGGAGAGCATTTCAAGCATGTGAGTGATAATGACCAGCAGCCTGCCTCTCTGTGCAATAACTGGCAAGTCCTAGCTCTGTGCGGCTGGAGCAATAATCACCCTATTGGGTTAAGTCCACTTCATGTCAGTCGCACAAGGCCTTGCCAACTTACAGGAAGCAAAATCCTGCTGTCGTAGCAGATGTTGAGGAAATGATATGCTAGTTTCTTTTCTTCATGGGGACTGTGATATTTGAGCCTCACAGCATGGCAGAGAGCGCCAGAGCCTCTGACCTGTTCTGCTGTGCGAGGAATACGAGGTGACTGTGAGAGGAAGTTCACCTCAGCTTTGTGAACTGGCTGCACAAATGCCAGATAATTGTGATTCCTGCTCTTGGCTCCTCAGATTTATATCACTCAGTGCACGTCTCTGTCTCTGGAGTTGTGGGCTTAAGTGAACAGGGGAAACTCTGTATTCTGCCTCTGATCTTTGTGGATCTGTCAATGCCAATATAACCATTTTTATTTGAAAGCGCGGCGAGTTTAGAATTCTCTTTTGTTCCAGGTTGTTCATTTTGTAGCCTCCTGGATGTAGCTGTCATTGCTACAAGCTTAAAAGTGGTTTTCCTTTAATAAACTGGCTGCAGAAAGAACCGAGGAAATCAAAAACACCCGAAGAAGACAGCGAGAACCTTTTTGTCTACCAGACATGTTTAGCATTATCTCACAGTCACATCTGCTTTTCATCTGATAGCCAGTGGAGAAAAGCTGATGCAGTATCATGCATTATACCAGACCACCACTGGTTTGGATAATCTTGGCTGCTGCCAAGACTGTCTTTGATTATGACTTCACACAGCTGCGAGTGATTTTGGCTGTGGTTGTGCTTTATCTTTGTTTTATTATGGCTCTAAAATATCTGTTTGCTATGGAAGTGACACTCGCTCACTGACTTTGCATCATGCATGCAGGTAACACACCTGGTAGACGAGTCTCACAGGTTCAAACTGTAAGCTTCTGCAGCTGGACATATCCAGTCCACCACAGACCGAGCCATAGCAGCAGGAGATGTCCAAACAATGACTGGATATCCAGTCACCGCTTCACCAGTCACAGCAGGCAGAGCAGCTGCAGCTGTGCTCACACTCTGCAGTTGGATAATGTCAGAGATCAGCCTTTTAAAATGCATAACGAGGACTAAATGCGTCACGTAAAGTGTCACATCATCTCTCACTCTGCTAGACGCCGCAGTTTCACTTTACTTGCAGTGTGTTAGAACAGCAATGAACCAGTAGGACTGCAAAGCATACAGCAAGAAACAAATGTTGGTGGTGACGTGAACCACAGAACTGCTTTTGCTCTGTCAAAGGTTTAGTGTAAAAGTGTAACACACACAAATATGACCAAATGCATGATCACATATTAGTGTCAGGGAGCTGGGTCTGTGAGGCAGCATTTTGAGCTTATTTGGTATTTTTTGACTTCTTATGTTGGAGTAATGTTACGTTCTTTTGTTATTGAGTTGAGTTTTAGTCTGGTTCAGGGTTTCCCAACCACTGTACCGTGGCAGAAGTGAATAGGTGTGCTGTGGAAGATTATCTGGTTTCACCTGATTGGTACTCGTTGGACAGATTGGACAGAACAATTACATTCTCTTGCACTAGGGGCAGTACGACTTCTTGCTCCAATGAAATATATTGCTAACTGCCAGTAAAACAGAAGAAGATGAAGAAGAAACTATATAGTCATGCTGTGAGTGAGACAATGCAGCACGAAAGAGCAATAGATAAATATATATTTTATAAGTAGTCAATCTGACCTGGGATCTGGAGAAAACGCTGACCCAGATGTGGGCCCGAGCATGAGTAGTGGTCAGAAGAAAGCAGAAATGGTATACTGGGGAAACACCGAACCAGTTCCACTGCACCTGGTGCGCGGGGAAAATGATCAACATGCTTTTTGTGACATGTTTGTTTGCCGTGTAATTCTTCTAATGTGAAATATGTGCTGAGGCTCCAAAAGGCTGGGAAACACTGGTCTAGTCTATGGCTGTGATGTCACGGAAGGTGGCCACGCCCCCTCCCGCCATGACAGTAGGCCAAAGAAAGCACACGGAAGCGTCAGCTATGGTTCGTACGTGCTGTGTTGTCGGTTGCAACGTTAGATCACACGATAGGGAAGGCAATACTGGACAATGGGCTCACTTTTCATCGTTTCCCCTCCTGGAGGCAACGGGAGTTATCTCATGTATCCGATATTACTAAACGAAGACGTCAGGCTTGGATTGCAGCGCTCACACGAGCGGATATCGACTTCTCTGCCATCCCCGATTTTTTGTTGGTTTGCTCGCAGCATTTTCTTTCCGGTGAGTTCTAAATAAATTTATGTCTCTTAACAGGCTTTTAGTGTTATTTTGAATGCGCTGAGGTCATAGATCATTAGATAAAACATCCTAATGTGTGATGCTGCAGAGCCACGTCAGTACGAGCCGATACAGAAGTGCGGAAGTGAGAGGCTTGTGAAACGGGACGCTCTGGCCTTCGTTGCGCTGCTCAGGTTGCCTAGCAACCATGATACTAACGTTTGATACAGCTTTGTGTGACAGAAAGAAGGAGACACAATGTTTTGTGCTGACATCACTTTGATTAGCTGAGTATCTGAGGCTGAGAGCACAGGACTGTAAACATGACTGTTGGGCTTCATTTCTGTGCTGAACAGTCATTTAAGATTAGCTGTAAATAACAATTAGCTGATGTTGTTCATGAGACTAAAGTCATCTCACTGTGGTAATGGAAATATAATATGGCCAATATTATATAAATATATATATATATATATATATATATATATATATATATATATTACAGCAGTGAGCTTGAACTCTGGGTCAAAGATTCAAGTCGCAGTTATTTATATTTCCTGTCACCTTAGATCTTCACTCAAAGACAAGTATCTGTGACAGTGTGTATACAGATGTGTTATAAGAGACAAATATTGTTTGTTTAATATGTTGTCATTACTAAATTTGGCTCAATGCTTACATATATGTGTAAAAAGCAAATGTAGGAGCTGTGATAACTGTGTCTGATAAAATGAAGAGTAGACTGATATATGAAATATTCCTTTATTGGGTGAGAAAATCAGACCATGTCATAACTGCTGTAAGTCACACAGAATAGACATCAGAGCCTTAAACAGGCTGACGTCTGCTAAATGGGTCAAACTGGGCAGAAAGTCTACAAACACATAACATCCTTATAGAATATGATGTAACACTATAGATCAACTTAGCTCAGAATATATAAAGCATATAAACAGTTACAGCAATATGATGCAACAAACACAGCAGCTACTGATCCAAAATACTCAAAGCTTCATAGAACTGAAACAAACATTTATTTTAGCTCCATCCTGCTGCTGATACAGACTTTAGGTTTCTGAACATTAAACTTGTTGCTGCCTTTCATAGTGTGTAACCTGAAGGCCCTGAGTACTCTGAGTACTTTCTCCCACACTGGAAACACTGGGATGATCACATTATTTGAACATTACCTAATAAGACTGATTCAGCACAGACAGTTATGTTAAACTTTCCTAGCAGTCCTTCACAAACAGGGAACAGTCTGTCTATTCTCTCCATCTGTCAGCTGCTGCTGGCTCTTCCTCCTCCTCTTCCTCACACACTGTTGAGTTTGTCCTGGTGGATCATCAGGGCTGCAAAGCCTCACAGATGATGTGCAGCAGTGGGTCCCTCAGTCTGTCCTCACTCTGGACACTTGCAGGTGTCACACATGGAAATCAAATGTGTGATAAGCTGCAGGATTCAGACACAAGTGTAACTTATAAACACATGTTCATACTTTTATTCCACAATCAGAGAGAAAGAAACAGAGAGAGAGTGCAGGACAGACAGACAGGTGACAGTCTCAGGTGTACACACTGCTACACAACAGCACAGAGAAGCAGGATTTAGTGTTTGTGTTATTACGAGTGTAAACAAGAAGAGTTCCAGATGGTGCAGTGGACACATGTGTGACTGCTGTGATTAAAGCATCTTTCTTTCAGCTTAACGAGTGAACCGTCAGCTCGTTCAAACACACGTTAAAGTGCGTTTGGCTGACACCACCGAACAGAGGCAGCAATATAACACAGCTCACATTAACAGTGCAGTGAATCCTGCTTGTGCCGTGATGTTCAGGACTGCAAACCGAGCAGCATCACTGACTTTCAGCTTGTTGTGTTTGTGGATATATGACTGACTTTAATTATCCATAAATCATCACATTCTCTGTAAGATTAAGGTCGACTATTGAACGGCGTATACTTTAAAGTAAAGGCTTTAAAACAAAGTTAGTACAAACGTCACTAATGTCACATAACTTTGCCGACATGTGGCCAACAGCAATGTTTTAATGTTCTTCGTTATTAAACAACATAAATAAGTGACATAATATTCAGTACTTACTTTTGACAGTTCACTCTTCGGCCGCTCCCTTCTGCTGTATTTTGTGGCAAAATTATCCACACCCACCGCCGCGCTATGAATTGTGGGATATATAGGACCACGAAGCGTGCACCGGACCACGCTTGATATTTGGGGAAATCGTCTTTTCTTGTTTGTCATGTAGGTTCCACTTGTGTCTCTCTCCCTCTCTTTGTCTCCCAGTTTTTGTCTCTCCATGTTTCCTGTTTTATTTTGAAAGTCTTGTTTCCATGTTAATTGTGTTTAGTTTTGCTTCCCCTGTGGCTTCATGTTCATTTGTGTCAGCTGTGTTTCCAGGTGTTTCCACTTCCCTCATCACCCTCCTGTGTATTTCAGTCCTCTGTCCCTTTCTGCTCAGTGTCAGTTTCAAGTCTCAGGGTTCTTCACTGTTCAGGTTCATATTCACATGATAGTTGGGCTGCACGATTTTGCATAAAATGAGAATCACGATTTTTTGGCTTAGAATTTAGATCACGATTCTCTCACGATTTTCTTTTCCAGTATAAATATTTATTGCACTTATTAACTGCACATCAACTTCGTAACAGTTGAGACTGAACATAAAAACAATAAATAAACATAAAAACAACAAATGTCTCACGTTTTGTTGTTGCTGCAAAATGTTGTACTGCTTGAAATTCCGTCTCCACCGCTGCTCGACGCTGCGTGTACAGAGCAGGTAGTGCAACAATAGAAAAATAGTTGCGGGACGGCACTGTGCAGCGTTTGTCTAGGGTGTTGATCATTTTCCTAAATCCCTCGTTTTGCACAGTGTTGATGGAGCCATATCTTTGGTCAGGTGATAAGTGATAGCCTCCGTAATTTCTTTGTGCCTGCGGGAGGTCGACGGGTATAGGGAAGCGCTGTGTAAGGTTCCCGTTATTGATGTTTGGGTGGTTGACCGGGACGGATTTTCTCCTGTCACTTTCTCGTCATCCCTGACGTGCTCTCCGTTGTTTTTTCCTGCTAATTTTAGCATCACACGGCACAGCTTCTGTATCACGTGGTATAAGGCTCCGCCCTTGTCATTTGTTGAGCAGGAAGAGTGAGCGCTTGTTTTCATGCAGAGTACGTCCCGGATCAAAATGCGGTACAATCGTCGTCTTTTTTTTTTTTTTTTAAATCGTTGTCATTTGGAAATGAGATCGCACATAAGTATGAATCGAGATCGCGATTTTCTAACGATTAATCGTGCAGCCCTACATGATAGTCTTCATGGTTAGTTTTAGGTGGTCCCAGTTTAGGTTTTAGTCTAGTTCGGCCTCCGCTTGCGTAGCCTTTGTTTGGTTTTTTTGCGTACAGCCTCAATAAGCAGCCCGCTGTTTGTTACGCTTTAGTTTTCACTCCTGTGTCTGCTTTTGGGTCCACACCTCAAACACACCTGCCCACCCAGCTGTGACAAATCCTTCAGTGATGGTATGTAAAAGTACGCTGGGATCAACATAAAGTATATTAATAGATATAGTAAGTTAGAGCACGTTAGAGATTCGTGACAGTATTTTGGATATACGCAAAAAGAAACACTCACATTGGTTTTATAATGAGTTCTTGAGTCATTAGACATAGACTGTTTTAATGACTTATGACAATAACATATTGCAAACTTATCAAAATGACCATTAGTCCCGTCAGTGGGACAGACCAAAACAGAGCAGAGTTAACTCATTCACTGCCAGCTATTGGCAGTGAATGAGTTAAACCCATTGATTCATTCACTGCCATTGACGGCTATAGACGTCAATGGCAGTGAATGAGTTAAAAACACACTGACAAACTGTCATATGTAGCTAATTAAAACATGACACTGACCTTTCATTCGTTCAGACTCTCAGATACTGAGCTTCACCTAAACTACGCCCTTTGAAATGCTGATATGTTTGTTTTGACTTTTGCACAACTGAGAACTAGATTAGTCTTTACAAAACTAACCTAGTCAAAGAGCATCACTCCACATGGTCAGCGTGTTCACTCATCATCAGACTAACAGGTTAAATGTAACCGACCACACCTATGTTCATTCATCTGACTTATTCCTTTATTTAAAACAAACATACTCAAAGATAAAAAGTGTAAATATTTGATTTTGTGGTGTTAACAGGTCATCAGCAAAGGTGACCCCATCTATAACAGCACAGGTACTGGCAGGTGCTGGTCTGAACTATTCAGGTGATTCTTAGTAAAATGTCACAGTTTTTCCAGGAGTGGGTGTCGAGCAAACTCATCTCAAGGTCAGACTGTAACGATCAGAGAAAAGCTCCATAAAGGCGCCATTAGAAAACACTGAACAGGTGCTTGTTTGGAAAGGATGCACGGAAAGCCTCCACCAGTACCACCACTGGTAATAACAAAACAATAACCTCAAACCTGGACCGGATGCTGTAGATGACCACTGCACGGCAACACATCAGGTGAAGTCAGGTCTCACTAAAAGCTGCAGAAAAACAGTGATTGATATTAGGGCTGGGCGATATGACCCAAAATTCATATCTCGATATTTTTTAGCTGGATGGCGATATAAGATATATATCTCGATATATCTTTTTTTAAAGCCATAAAGTAAGAACAAAAAGAGAGTTCTTAGTCAAAGCTGTGTCCCAGATGTCACACAGGCACTTTTATTAACATAGAGCAGATGTACATAAAATTTACTCAAAAATAAATTATGAGCATTTATTAAATAATAATGCTCCATAAATAAAAGAAAACAATGTTGTTTTTGTGCATAACAAAAAGCTCACAATTGTGCAGTCAAAATGTAAACTAAAAGACGAGCACTATAACAAAGACAGATTTCACAGCTGCTCTGTTCCCAACTTGTACTGCGTGACTGACAGCCTGGAGTTTGTAATCCGCTTCGCAACCACGTCTCTTAACAGGTGCCATTTATGGTCCTTATACACAGTAGGGTACTATTACGTTGAAGCACAGTACGTATCACTCCGCGAGGCTCAGCCGTAATGCTCCGACAATCCATCAAGCGGTGCAGCTCCGTAGCTTACCAAAGTCGTACTAAAACATTTTTGACAGATTGCTGAGCGCCGTGTTCCACATAAAATCGGTTCGCGGCCATCAAGCACAACCAGAATTCATACATAAGGCGCGCTGTCAACTTTTGAGAAAATGAAAGGATTTTAGTCCGTGCAGCACCTCTAGGCTGCATGGCGTTAGCGTGGTTAGCTCGTTAGCGTGGTTAGCTAGCTAACACGTTGACGCCGTCCAGCCCCACGCACGGGGCGATGCGCAGTAACTCGTTAACGGAGATTTGCCGTGTCCATCTTGTCGCTTCCTGCAGGTGAAGCGATGGGGGAGGAGGGGGAGTTGTGTTCAGTGAAGGAGAGGCGAGGCCGAGTAACGTTGTGTAAAGACGAAAGTGGACGAAAGAGAGGCAAACTTGCGGCTCCGCAAGTATAATTATAACGTAACATAGACTATATCGATATAAAGGATATGGTCACATCTTATATCTCGTATAAAAATATATCGATATTTTTTAAAAACTCGATATATCGCCCAGCTCTATTTGATATGATTAACATGTTTCATCAGTTGTTCTGATGGCACAAACAGGTTTATGACCGAAGAGACATTTTAGCCAGAAAACTAACATCTGTTGAAGGTCAAATGAGCATCTTCCCAGCAAGATGACTTTCTATTAGACTTTAACCTTTAATTACATTTAAATTTAACCTATAACTCTCTCGTTAATCATACTAAGAGCCGATTTACAGCTTCCACATCCATCCCTGTTAAATACTAACTCAATAATGACATCTACCCACTGCACAGGGAAAAGTAGGCTTACTGCAATTAATTTAGCAACTGTGACAACTAGGCCATATGGTAGCAAAGAGCCATCTGCATAAATGAAGTTTCATCATATTGCACATAACTTTTGTTAATGCCTAAAGAGCAGAAAACATGAATGAACTTGTGTTTTTTGAGTTTTGAGATTTTTAAAAAAGTATATTTCACAGTCAAATCTGTGATGTTGCAACAGATTCAGTTTCATTTAGCTTTATTTCTACAGCACCAAATCACAACAACAGTCGCCTCAAGGCACTTTTATATTAACAGATTTAATCACTGCTAGCATAAACACACTTGTTCAATTTTTCAATTCAATTCAGTTTTATTTACACAGCTTCAAATCACAAGAACGGTGGCTTTGCGGTGCTTTCTGTTGAAAGGTAAACCTACAATAACACAAAGAAAACAAACCCAACAATCGAATGACTGATGATTGAAAACAGGTCAACTTTGCATGTTCTCAAATCCTTCCACCCTTATTCACTGTGAGAAAGCTGCATCAGTGCAGATCAGATGATTCATTCTGGGCTGAACCAGGTCAAAAAGGGAAACTGTGACTCTCTCTTTAAACTGACTGAAGGACTGCTGGTAACACAAGCAGTGGTGTTATAAACGAGCCCATTAACATGAGCACGTCTTCATAATTCTGAAATGCGAGCTAATAATCCAGACTCTTGTATTTTGAAACAGCAGAGACGTTTTAATTTATAACCCTTTGCAGAACTTGTAGATAAAACCGTACCTTTATGTTCTGCAGATAACAGACTGATTCAAACAGCTGTGGAAGATGTAATTACGGTTCCTTCACTTCTCTCGTGTAATAATGTTTCAAATGAGTCGTCCGCTAAAGGCTTTTAGCACCTTTGTGCTGTAAAAATGGTCCCTGCTTCTTGGCCTTCTATTGAAAACGCTGTGACCGGTTGATGCACATCATCAGTCCTTCTACTTTATCACTGCGTGCGTTCATTTGTCAACAGAAAATTGCTCTGTCCATTTTCTGCACCGCGCTCATGCTGTTGAACAGTGCAGCACAACCACCGGCTTCAGATTAAAACAGCCTCATCTGCACAGCATCAAAAGAAGAGCGGGCTGGTCCGACAGGAAACAGAAAAGCCGTCAGATCCTGAGTGGACACGTTTTAGAAACGAGCTTTGCTGCAGTGGGTAAAAATAAACTTTGCAGCATCACAGCTAAACTCTTTAGCATCTTACAACAAATTTACATTTCTGTTGCTGTGCTCCTGGGAGCAAAGTCATTCTTAACAAAAGAGCTCAAAGACAAAAGATTTTCAGCAAGTACCAGAATAGAAACCAACAAACAACAAGTTTCTGGGACAAAATGACTCAGCAACAGCCAAACTGTGATATAGCTCCCGTGGTGAGAACAAAACAGATGTAACAGTAACCGCCATCACTGTGAATACATTCAATGAAGCTCTGGAGGTCGCGTAACAGAGCTAAACAGTAGGGGTGCAACGATATTCGTATCGATATTGAACTGTTCGATACAGTGCTTTCGGTTCGGTACGCATATGTATCGAACAATACAACATTTGTAATTTATTTTATCAATTTTCCTTCTGACGATGCTGTCTGTGTTGAGCGCTCAGTGAATCTGCATTTGACTACTCCGCCTAGGCTCGACAGTGCAGCCTAGGCGGAGTAGTCGAATGCAGATTCACTGAGCGCTCAACACAGACAGCGTCGTCAGAAGGAAGAGCGCAGGGCAAGCTAGCGAGACAGAAGTTAAGCTCTCCTTGCAACATGGCAAATTGAACCTTCCCCACCCTCATTCAGATCTGGCGTTTGGAATTATTTTGGTTTTCATGTGACGTATGACCCTGAAGGTAAGCGCGTCATGGACTAAAGTAAAACAGTATGTTGGATGTGCCACGCAATGCTCAATTACATTGGTGTGAACTAGTGTGTTAGCGCAGTTAGCTCGTTAACGTGTTGGCCGTCTAGCCCCATGCACGGAGCGATCGGTGGTAGCTCGTTAACGGAGATTTGCCGTGTTGTGGCGTTAAGGTCATTTCAACGAGATTAACCTGAAAGCACTAGTGGGAACACAACGAATATGACTGCACATTTACTCCGACATCATCCTAGTGCAAAGACAAGTGGAAGCAGACAAAAAAAAGCAAGCATGCTACTAACTTTAGCCGAGTCATTTAGACAGCTGTTAGCACATGATTCTCCTTATGCTGCTGAGAATATAGCCCAGAAGAAGCGGATAGTATAGCTTTTATTTTGGAAAGAGACATTTCTCTGTAATAAACTCTCTTTTCCAAAGATGAGTGATTCCTCAATCAGATACAGGGCTCGCAATATCGCTAGCCCGACGTCCCGGAGCTAGCGATTTTTTCAGTCGGGCTACCAAAATCTATCTCTTCCCTGCCCGTCGGGCTATTGTAGGAAAAATATATGTCAATGCTTTTGCATTCTTTCAGAAATGTAGCTGGGTAATTATGTCATTGGGTGAGCCACTGTCAATATGTGACATATTGAAGTCGCGTTTGAATTTGCGCTTGTTTTTTTGCTTTCACTTTGCAATCGTGCGAACTGTGTATAGAGAGCGACAGCACTGATCTGTGAGTGATGATAATTTGTGCACCAATTCCTCTGACATCGTCTTATTAATCGTTAGCTTACTATGCAAACATGACAAGTGAAATCTCCCGCAGCTTAAACATGTGAGAGGTTGATCGCGCAGAGAATCGCTGAGCTTATGTGAGTCCGTGTGTAAAAGCAGCAGGATTTATATTTTAGTTCTGCTGAGCCAAATAAGACAGGTCAGGGTGAAGAAGTGACAGCCAAAGAAAAGCTTACCACAAAACGGAGAAGTTATGACAAATCAGACTATAAGGCAAAAAGAAAGTGCAGCTTTATGGTTTCATGGACAAAAGAATTTCTGTGGCTGCAATATGACGAGCTAAATAACCAGGGCTGCACATAAGTGGTCCGCAGGTGCGCATTCGCTGTCAAAATAAAAAACACGCACAAGGGTTAGGGTTAAATTCAAAAACTGTACTTTTGAGTTAAAATATATATTTATAATTTTAATAAATGACAAATTAAAAATGCATGAACATTTTTTTTGTATCGAAAAAATATCGAACCGTGACACCAAAGTATCGAACCGAACCGTGAATTTTGTGTATCGTTGCACCCCTACTAAACAGTCGTATCGGTGCATCAGTGCTTCCTTTCCTCACACTTACTAAATATAATAAGCACATTTTATCAGTGGAGATGGTCTCTGGGAGTTTTATGCCTTTTAGCAGCTGCTGTATGCACAAAGAGCACGCAGCACCCTCAGCTGAACATAACAGATTATGAGGCATGTTTGGCTGAAGAAAGCCGCTGGTTCAGGGTTATTTGCTTGAGGATGAGTATTGTACAAGTCGCAGAGTCAAAGATTCATCAGGAGGATAGTGTAGTAAAATTCTTCAACGCTGGATCACTTGGCTAATGAGTCTGCTGGGATTTCCAGCTGCCTTCGCTAAACCATACCATGTTTTTCTAAAACCATTAAGACTACAGCAGAACGTGGCCGTCAAAGTGTTTAAAAGCCAGACAGGTGGTCCACTGAGAGGGAGAGTATTAAATCCATACTCGGCACTAGAAAAAACACAGTTGTATGAAGGTGGTCCAACTTTGCTGACATCTACTGGAGTGGTGCCCACAAGGTCAATCATTTCTCTGTGCTCCAGCTCTTTGTGTCGTGACTCCTTTTACATTTGTTCACAATCAAACACACTTACTGTCTTTAATCATCCTCTCACATGAAGCAGAGAAACTGGAAGGATCTGCGATATACAAAGAACATGCCTTTCATTGATTATCTGCAGCACTCAAACAAAAAGTAGTTTCCAGTGTTAAAAGCTTCATGCTGTGTCTCAACTCGGGGGCCACATCCTTCGGAGGCTGCATTTGTAGGCTGATTACATCACAGTGATGCAACGAAGGCTGTCCAGATAAGTAGACTCCAGCCAAAGCGTCCTCCTTTTCCCCAGATTTGAAGGATGGGTCGGGTGTATCCTTCGTGGTCCACCATATCCCAGATTGCATAGTGCGGCTCAGCCAGTTCCAGTTTTCAACAATGGCAGCAGCTACATAGTTTTAATATTACTCTTTCTGGGTCACCAAATACATTTTAAGTTATTTTCAGGCGAGCGTGTAGCTGTGCAAACTTCAAATATCTGCTCGAGTTATCAAGACATCACGTATTTGCAAAAGTGCTTCGATGTTTTCGGAGGCGTCTGTTACCCACCAGCTGATAGCCAGCCGGGAGCTCGAGGTTCACTAGTGTTTGTCGGCTGGAGTCGATGAAGTTGGACAGCCTTTGTGGCGTCGCTGTGACGTAATCAGCCTACAAATGCGGCCTCCGAAGGATGCGGCCCCTTCATTGGGACACAGCTACAGCCTGTGTTTGGCTAAACAATCGCTCACACTGGACGTCGTTTCCACTGCTGTCTCCAGCAGGTCACTGAATTTGTAACGAGACTCATCTTTCTTTCATGATCGGTACGGCTGACGCAACATTTCCAACTAACCAGCGGACAGACAGAGATCCAGTAATTGTGTTTCAGAGTATTTATCACTGTAATGCAAATATTCCACTAAAGGAAAACTTTGAAATGCAGACTGCAGTGTGATAGAAACACTTAGGAAATGTGTTTATGTGATTTAGAAAGCAAACCTCAGCCGTATCAAAGCTGCTCTGTGCTGAAGGCGCACAGCGCTGAGGAAAGCATGAGCTCTTCTTTTATTGTGATTTGATTTTGCTGTGAGAGGAGGAGCACGTGGGGAAAAGACCAAAACAGAGGCTGAAATAAAAACGAGCTCTGCTGTATTCTGTCCTTTGCTGTGGCAGGACGCCTATTATAAATGTAGCTGTCTATTATCAGTTTTATGTACCGCTGTCGCTCTTTTCACATTCTGTGTACAATGGAAATGAATTTGTTGGCCTTCATAGTAAAGGAAAATCGATAGAGCTGCTGCTTTTAAAGGAAATTGCAGATTTTCAAAATGTGGTAACCATTATTGAGACGTGGTAAAAGGCTTTCTTTTTAAACTGGGTCCTTTGGGCTGCACTTTTGGAACTGCCTATTATTAAGAAAACATGTAAGTGGTGGACTATAAAAAAAGACAACTTCTTCTCACATGCAGGATTTATATTTGAGTTTTATCTTCCAACCTACAGGTTAGTCTGACTTCAGTAGATCCTTCAGGTTCTGAAAGAGATGCCGTAAGGTGCAGGCAGGCGTGCTCTGCTGGTGCTGTGGGATGGATGGAGCTGAAGGTGACTGCAGATGTCTTTGAGGTCCACACCAAGAAAAAAGCAATGGAAACATTTTTGGTTGCATTTCTTATTGACTTGGGTGAGTAATAACCACAATCAAGATTTTGTTTTCAATAGAAACGGTTGAGATGTCATAACCCTGTATTATCAACTGTATTATCTACAAGTACAGTAGATAATACAGTTGAAAAAATCAAATAAAGGCCAAATTATAATTAAATGAATAACAAAAACTATCCAGGACATTTGATGCAGTTTATTTCTAGTAGCCAGTGAACAGCCGAGCTGAGGTCCAGGGTGAAACCAAGCCTAACCTTTCACCTGTGACATTCACAACACACGTTATGTTTGCTTAACCCAAACCTAGCAGAGCAGTTTTGGTCCCTAAACGTAACGACGAACAAAGAAAAATGAAATGTCAAAAACAGGAGTTTGTTAGGCCAAACAGTGCTGAGGTTATTATGGAGATGTTTGATGATTCAGTTGATCCACCAGTTTAATAAACACTTCATATATACATATGCATAACTATGAAAGGAAACGTATGTTATGTGTCCCAGTTAATAAGATGGGAAATCTTGGGCAAATATCAGAAATGACTCTTGATTCTGATTACAGGTAAAAACGACTTACTCATTCTGACGTTGGTGCATCGCTACAAAGTAAAAGCAGCAGCTGGTATTGAAACAACCATCCTTGGTCGTTATGTAGATTTCTCTCAGTTGCTGATATCGATGCTCAGAATAATGTGTTAACGAGAGAATTTCAATTTGACTCATTAAACAGCACTTCAATCTAAAAGCTTTGATTCGGTTCATTAGAAGTTTCAGTTGTGGGTGAAGAATTATTTCTGCTACGATTCATGTTCAACTCATGTCCTGTTTTAGTTGGAGGAACTTTCTCTCTGAACTTTCTGGCCTCTTGCACAACAAACAGCATCACACTGAGTTTGTCTCTATTTTCCATATTCTAGACTTTTTGTTAGCAAAAGGCAGAAAGAGGCTCAACACAGATTTACTTTGTGACGCTCAGTTTACTGATTCCAGGAGCAAATAAATGACTTTGATGTGGTTACTGTTTCCAATGATCACAACTAACTGATCTGATTTAGAGGATTGAAGCTAACTTGTTGTTTCCTTTGTTTCTAAATGACTGTGAAACTTCGACTTGTCATGCTGCACACCGAGTTTCAGTCTGGAGAAAAAACTATTTTCCAGTGTTTCTGCTGTGAAATGGCCCGGGGCACAAACTATTTCTGAAGTATTTCACAAATGGAGGTCGCGTTTAAAAACCTTCTTTGGACAGAAAGGATTTTTTAATACTGCTTAAAACTATTAAATCATTTCACATTTAGGATATCTTTAAAAATTACACTGAAATTTTAAAGCAACACATTTTAATCTGTGTGGTTATGTTATGGTAGGTTTACTTATGAGTGATAATGTCACGGGTTGAGATTAAGGACTGGACGTCCACAGTCCAGTAAGTCCATTAGAGCACTATGGACTGCTCCCGGTTCTCCACTGTTACGGCTCGGTGCGTCTGGGCATATTTTTGAGTTTACTGTCCCATCAGAGAGACGATTCACAGCAAACACGACCAACGTTAAAACTGTTTGCAAAGATACAAAGTTACGAATTCAAACATTCAGTGTTTGTTACATTAAAATAATGAAATTATTATTTTCAGAAGCTTTTTTTGCTGCTCGTCTCCTTCCAGCCTGAAAACGAGCTCAGAGCTGGTCAGAAATAACACAGTAACTGTGCTTCAGGGTTGTGACTCGTCAACTTTCTGTGGAACAATTACTGCAATATTATTTACAATGATTGTGTTGCTATAGTGACACAGCACCACCTAAAAACTTACATCTATAACTAACTACACATTTCAGGCTTGAATCATCATCTCTTCTGTTCTGTCCTCACTTTATTATTAACATGTTTATAGACCTTCAAAGTTGATGCAGATTCCTGTGACATGTTACAGGATGGAAATGTTTCTGAAAACATTTTTAGATGCATGTGAGAAACTGTGTGTTTGTCACTTCAGTGGAAACCTCAGAATATTTCCAACAACCAAACTCAGTTAATTTTTAAGTGATTGGCTTTCTGATGATTTTAATTTTATTAGTAAATCTCAACAAACGAACTGATTGCAGCGTTTGATTAAAGAAACTGATTTTTGTTTGTGCTGATGTCGCAGAGAAATAATCACGTGAAGTGGCGATTCATCTAATGTTACGAGTGGAAAACAACCAATTTATTTATGCTGACGTTCATATTTAATTAAGCACGTTTAAAGTCGTGTGGTTAATTTTTAAACACAAATCGTCACCATAGTCATGAAATATCATGCTAGCTGTAACGTGCAGTATGTAGATGCTCCGTGTGCTGTTTGCTGTGTAGAACTCAGAGTTAAACTCTGTAATCCATCTTCATAAATGTGCGTATGCAACTCCTCTGATTTAAAATAAATAAATAAATAAATCTTTCACATCTACAAAACTTCCCTCAGAGTCGATGTGCACATTTCAAGGTTTGGAGCAACGTTTGATGTTTGACTCCTTCATTCACTGGTTTGCATTGCTAACAGCCTGTGAAAGCTGCTGTGGGTCTCCAGCATTGTAAAGTTGGAGAAAATGACCTCTGCTGATATGAGCAGAGGTTACTACAAATTTACATTAGAAAGCTTATCTTAGAAACTGAGGGCGTCGAGTTCAAAAGAAGTGGGTGTTTGTTGCTGCAGCTTCATTAAAGTGCAGCCCGTCAGCAGAGCCTCTGCAAACTTTACCAAAAAGCCCAAAATGACAAAAACATGGTACTGTACTAGGAAACGCTGCTGTTGGGAACATTATGGAAAATCCTGACTTATATTAGGGGTTAAAGGTCAGGACGTTCTGACATCTGCCTGTTTGATTGGTTTCCTGACTGATTCGGTCTAAAGTGCCGTTTTATCACAACCAGAACACGTTGTAACCTGAAATAAATCGATGATGGTTAGGAAGGTTTTCTGTTTGCTTCTGCTGTTATTGTGAATATTACACCAAGAAGGAAGGAGAGTGTTGTCCTTTCTGTATTTAGTTGAGTGCTGCTGAATTCTTCAATATCAAACTGAAGAAAAACTGGGATTGATTCGATTTTATAAAATGTGAGCAGAAGTAACAGTGTTCCAGATTCTGTGTCAGTTTGCGTGAGGCCGGTGGAATCACTGTGATGAAGATGGAATGCAGATTAACATCACGCCGCACATATCGAATGGGAGCAGACAACTGTAATCTCATTACCATATCAGCTTCGGGGTGTAGTACCTGTGGAGACAGAAATTAAAATGAGATTGCTGTTGGAATCGTGCATCAACATCACAGCAGGACTTTTTGGCGCTGACACTTTGCATATTCCTCCACAGGTGACCAAACAAGACATGCCTCATGTCGTGTTTGAAAGGAGAACTTGAGCAGAAAGCGTTGGGCTGGTGACATTTTAAAATCTGCACTCTGACGCACTCTCGATGCCTACTTGGCACTGTCACAGTCCCGAACAAGCACAGGCTCACAGCTCGTACCGTCGGCGTCGCAGGCAGGATCGAGCACGTGTAATGTTAAGATATGACGTGTTAACAGAGAGACAGTGTTGTCGAAACAAATCATCATTATATTATCAGAAGCATCCTTACAGTAGCCTCTCCCAGATGGGCTGGAAGCCTTTTCCATGTCATGCCTTTATGCAATCACTCAAGCTGCTGCTGTTTGTTGCCAGGAGTGTTGTGTGCAGATCCTGAGGATCAGTATCCTGCTCTCCTGATAACTGCGCTACAAGATGTACGCACTATGCACTAGTCAAAATCTGAGCGTGTGAAAAACGCAGTTTTCCTGCTGGTGAATACGTCTGCTCAGACATTTATTTTGATGAACTGCACGGACGGTGATGAATGTATTTGTCCCTTTTATGTGATGGCAGCTTTGACTCTTTGTGCTGTGATGACCAGGTGGCAAATTCAGAGGCTTTGAGCCAAGAACTGCATTTTCTCCAAGGGACACTCCAGCTTGACCCGGCTTCCAGGAGGAAATTAACACGTATGCAGGCTGTTACAAAAACGGTTTGGGGGGGGTATTCATGCTGATTTCATTGAGGTTCAGCATTATTGACTTGGCCAGTTTGACTGGCAGGTGTGCAGATTAGAGGCAGCTGTAACCAGGATCTGTCTGGCAGGCTTCACCTCCACTAGTTCAAGTTACATAATTAATATTAATGTAATAATCATAACTTTATGGTGGGAAAGAAGAACTCCTTTTTTAACAGGAAGAAATCTCCAGCAGAACCAGGCTCAGGAAGGGGCGGGGCCATCTCAACACCCGTGTTGGGGGTTGAAAAGAAGAAAGATAAAAGAAGAGGGCACGGAGAGACAGGACTGAGTGAGAGAGGAGGAAAACTGAATGACAAGCTGCAGCGGTGTTTAAACGTGTGGAGAGAAAAGAGCTGAGAGGAGAAGAAGTGATCAGGTGGTTCAGGGTCACCTGATCACAGGAAACCCACAGGAGAGGGTGTGACAGCCGAAGCTCCGCCTCCAGTTCTTCTCCTGAAAGCTTTAGGAACCACAGGTCGACCTGCAGCCTGAGAGTGAAACGCTCTGTCAGGATAACAAGGTTAAAGGAGATCTTTGTAATATGATGGGACCATGTGAGACCCTGTAAGTGAGGAGAAGGATTTTAAATCAACTTCTGGATTTAACAGAAACTAACGTGGGAGAAATGATTCCTTTTCCTAGTCCCTGTCAGTCCTCTCGTGGCACTATTTTGGATCAACTGAAGGCTTTTTAGGGAAATTTTAGAACCTGATAATAATGAATTACAGTCGTCCAGCCTGGAAGTAATAAATGCATGAACCAGCTTTTCAGCATCACTCTGAAATAGGATATTTCTAATTTTAGAGATGTTGCAGCGATGAAAGGAAGCAGTCCTACATATTAATAAGCGCATTAAAGAACATATCCTGATCAGAAATGACTATAACAGTGTATCTGCACACCATAATAATGTCACGTCTGGTTGGACACCATGTTCCTACGATTTAGAGGGCCAAACATGATCCAAGCTTTATCTGAAGCAGGAAGTAGAGAATCACAGAAATCCAGGCCTTTATATCTTTAAGACATAATTGTAGTTTAACTAATAGATAATTAGGTAGCATCTGCATAGCATTTCAAATGCATTCAGTGGGTTCTTACAGTATTGTCTAAGGGAAGCATGTAGACGTTCCTAGCACAGAACCCTGTGGAACTCCTTAGTGTGTGAAGAGCACTTCCTCTTTACATGAACAAACTGTCTGTTAGATTCAAACCATTGGATCATTTATTTCCTTTAATACCAATAAAGTATTCTAATCACTGTAGTAAAATACCGTGATCAGTGTTACTGAACGGTGCAGTAAAGTCCAACAGGACGAGCACAGAGACGAGTCCACTGACAGAGGACATAAGATAATTCTTATCTACGACTTAAACTCTTCAAATAAACATTCCTCGAGTCATCAGTGAGCTCTGTGAAAACTGATTTTTCAAGAATTGTAGAAACAGGAGGAAAGTTGGAGATTAGTGCATAATTAGCTAACAGAGCTGGATCACATACTTTTTAAGTAGTGGTTTAATTACTGCCAGCTTGAAAGCCTGTGATCCAATAGAGATAAATTATTATCTCAAGAATGATTGAAGTTTGTAAAGATCGATAGGCTAAACAGAGTCTGAATATCAGCTCTTATAAAAGCTGATTAATGAATAAATATGTTTCCTCTAAAGGTTAAAAAATTATTTTAGAAGAAATTCCTGAATGAATAGTTGTTCAACACAGCTGCGACTCTGACCTGGAGACGACGCAGATAACAAACCTGTTTCTGTTTAGTAACATGTCCAACCGCAGCTTTACAGACGGCTCTGCTTTGTTACAGCAACAAACTGTTTTTTCATGCCAAATGAAAACATTTGAAATAACTACAAGGCCACTGTCTGCTTTAAGGTGTGCAGTTATAGCAGAGAGTCAGTCCTCTGAGTATCTACAGTCATGTGCAGGGAGGGTGTAAAAGTACTCAAAAGGTAATCGACGTCTGAGTAATGTTTAGGTAGCTGCTCCACGCTGTGTTGGCGTGTGGCACGCACCATGACGGCAACGATGGAAACATTCGAGTTTACTGAAATAATTTCACCTGTGTGATGTAATCCACCACTGTTAAGAAATGATCAGACAAACGAGGGTTTCCTAAAAACCACTGTTCAATGAGTGAGTGGGCTCTCTGACGTTCTGAGAGAAGCCAGTTAAGTCCGATCATAGATTTGAAGCAGATTTTCTACACACGTTAAAATCACTCATTAAAAGTATTTCATCTGAGCTGAGCACTAAATTAGATAAAGTGTAAGAAGTCGTACAGAAACTTGGAATAATGGACGAGGACGATAAAAACAAATAAAGCTGTTTTTTGTGTTTACTAAGACTGCTGACCCTGAAACATGGCAGCTGGAGAAAACCTGCACCCACCAGGTTCAGGTTCATAAGTCATGAGGGCGTTCTAGTTACCGCAGACATTGCTGAGCTTAACCTTCCTACTTTGTTGTCATTAAGCAGTTTAAACTAACTTTTTCCTTTTTACATGGCAGCGTGTTGGTCCGACGCACAGCATGTTTGGAGATATACTTGTTGTAGCTGTTTACTGCCACCAGGGGGCAGTCTCAAAATCCTGTGAAACAAGCAGTCTGTGTGCTGCTTTTCTGCCTGTGCTGAACTGACGGGACTGTCTGTGTTTTAAATCTGCCTTTTTTAAAATTACTGATATTTTTCATGCTTCTCCCTCGTCATGATCAACTCTGCCGTAACAATCGTTTTTCAACGCGTCGTTATTTGACCTACACATGTGCCATCCCTTCTCTCTGCTTACATACCTATGCAAATGGGCATGAGCGGGGTTAGAAGAGTCCTGCCTGGGCAAACATCTGCTGAAGTGTAAGGAGACTCTGCAGCTTCGAAACAAGAGCGCTCTTCCACAATTTGTTTTCATGGATTGGAGGCAACGTGAACAGCGATGCAGCATCAGTCATGCTAGCACCAGCTGAGGGACGGTGGCATCCTCCTGCACTGTTTGCTGACTCAAACACTCATTTGGAGAGTTTGTTCTTAATGTGACCATGTACAAAGCTTCCATCTCTCACCTCTATAGTTCATCAAATTTCGCAAGCAAAGAACATGACTGGGGCATGTTCAGAAACAGCTCCGACGATGACGTCAACGTGTTTACGGAAGCGGTTGTGGGATTCATCGGGAAACTAGCGGATGATACCGTGGAGACAAAGACTATCACAACGTTTCCCAACCAGAAGCCGTGGGTGGATAAAACCATCCGCGACGCTCTGAGATCCCGCACCGCTGCCTACAACACGGGACTCATGACGGGGGACATGGACCCGTACAAAGCCGCGTCATATAACGTGCGGAGGGCGGTGAAAGAGGCGAAGCAGCGCTACGGGAGGAAACTAGAGTCACAACTCCAACAGAGTGACTCTAGGAGCCTGTGGCGGGGACTAAGGACAATAACGGACTATAAAGCACCAACAACCGGTATGACGAACGCGGCCGTGACTCTGGCAGACGAGCTGAACACTTTCTATGCTCGCTTCGAGGCTGCAGCTAAGGTCTCCAACAATGCTAGTGTTAGCGGCGCTAACGGCTGCAGACAGGAAGATACTGCCAGCACCGGAAACGTGCTCGTCATCTCCGAGCATGAAGTAAGGAGAGCCTTCAAGAGAGTGAACACCAGGAAAGCAGCAGGACCAGACGGCATCCCAGGTCGTATCCTAAGAGACTGCGCATACCAGCTAGCTCCTGTGTTCACTGAGATATTCAACATCTCTTTATCTCAGTCGGTGATCCCCACATGCTTCAAAGAGTCCATCATTGTTCCTGTCCCGAAGAAACCCCACCCTGCTTCTCTCAATGACTATCGCCCTGTAGCCCTCACCTCAGTAGTGATGAAGTGCTTTGAACGCCTGGTCAGAGACTTCATCATTTCTTCACTACCAGACACACTGGACCCACTACAGTTCGCTTACCGTCCAAATCGTTCCACAGACGATGCCATCTCTCATCTCCTCCACACATCACTCACTCACTTGGACACTAGAAGGGGGAATTATGTTAAAATGCTCTTCATAGACTACAGCTCTGCATTTAACACCATAATTCCCTCCACACTCACCACCAAGCTGGAGCATCTGGGACTCAGCTCATCTATGTGTCAGTGGATCTCCAACTTCCTAACTGGCAGACCACAGGCAGTAAGGATGGGCGGACATGTCTCAGCCTCCACCACTCTCAGCACTGGAGCCCCCCAGGGGTGTGTTCTGAGCCCCCTGCTGTACTCTTTGTACACATATGACTGTGTGGCCACTACCAGCTCCACCACCATCATCAAGTTTGCTGACGACACCGTCGTGGTGGGCCTGATCTCTGATAACAACGAGACGGCCTACCTGAAGGAGATTAGGAATCTGGAGAACTGGTGCCAGAGGAACAACCTCCTTCTAAACGTCAGTAAGACAAAGGAGCTGATAGTGGACTTCAGCACTAAGCAGGAGAGGAACTACCAGACCCCCATCATCAACGAGTGCCCAGTGGAGAGAGTGGACAGCTTCAAATACCTCGGAGTTCACATCACGCAGGACCTGTCATGGTCCTGTCACATCAACACCGTGGTGAAAAAGGCCCGACAGCGTCTCTACCACCTCAGACGCTTGAGAGACTTCCAACTGCCCTCCAAGGTGCTCAGGAACTTTTACTCGTGCACCATAGAGAGCATCCTGGCGGGAAACATCTTAACCTGGTTCGGGAACAGCACCATGCAGGACAGACGAGCTCTACAGAGGGTTGTGCGGTCAGCTGAGCGCACCATCCGCTCCGAGCTCCCTGACCTGCACTCAATCTACAGCAGGCGGTGCTGGACCAAGGCCAGGAAGATGGTGAAGGACCTCAGCCATCCCAACAACAGACTGTTCTCTCTGCTGAGGTCAGGAAAGCGATTCCGCTCCCTGAAGACCAACACAGAGAGACTGAGGAGGAGCTTCTTCCCGCAGGCGATACGGTCTCTCAATCACACCACCACACAGTACTGACCCACACATATGGTTCTTACACACACACTGGACTTTCTGGACTTTGTTTTTGCACAACACTGGTCACTATATTCTTCATTTCCAGTTAATACTTGTACAGCTGCTGTTATTGTGTATATATTTATTTATATTTAGATTTCTTCATACATTCTTATATAGTTCTATATTGTGTATTTTGTTGTACAGTTATTTTATTTTCAACTTTAATTTATATATTTTATCTTATTCTTCCCAGTTAAATTTACCCTTCATTCTAATTTGTGTTGTACAGTTATTTCATTTTTAACCTTAATTTATATTTTATTCCTTCCTAGTTAAATTTACCCTTTTTAATTTTTCATATTTATTTCCTATCTTATTCATAGCCTTTTCCTTTTTTTGTTTTCTTTAGGTCACGAGCAGTTGTCCAAGCATTTCACTACATATCGTACTGTGTATGACTGTGTACGTGACAAATAAAATTTGAATTTGAATTTTGAATTTGAGCGGCAGTAACGTGTAATCCAATTAATTAATGAGTAAAGTAAGGGATTACTATTGCAAAAAAGTAATTAGATTACTGTTACTTTCCCATAAGCACGCTGCGTTACTGCGTTACTAAACCGTGATTTTGTTTGTGAGAGTGTCTCACGACAATGACGTAAGTACGTGCGACGTTCGTGGCAGCGGCTGTGTGCAAGTCAACAATGGATAATATTTTTGCGTGGGAGGAAAAACCCCTAAACGTCTGAGCGAGCAGCGAGCACGCTGCCACAGGAACGTGACATTCACAGAGAAACCCCCGGATCCCCCACTGACATGACCGCTGTGGGCAAACCTCCACCTGCCCCACTCCTGCTAAACAGGTGACAATAGATTTAAGAGCGACAGGACTCAGAGCTGCTGAGGCTTTGATTTTATTTATTTTCTGCTGTGTTTTACTTGCATCTATTTGAAAGAGTGTAAAAAAATATTTTATTTTATCTGCTGGAATATGCAGGAAATAGGTTTAAATGTTAAACACATTTCTTCAAGTCAAAGACAGCTGCATTTAATTAAATGTTTGCTTAATGCAACGGGAATAAAGTTGAAACTAATGAACCAAGTTTTAAAGAGATGTTTTCATTTGATTACATTTTATATGATGGATTATGCAGAAAAATATATTTGGGCTGAAAGGTCTGTTGCTTTATTACCTATTCAGGTTGTGTAAAAAGTAACTAAGTAACTAATTACTTTTGAAAATAAGTAATCGGTAAATTAACGGGATTACTTTTTTTGACAAGTGATCAGTTACTAATTACTTTTTTCAACCTGCACTGTTCTGTAGCAACAATGACGCAGCGTCGAGCCTGCACTTCCTGGTGTGTCCACTATGTGGCAGTATGAGATGAAATGAATGCCCTCATATTTTGCAATTATCAAGAAGACTCTAAAGGCCGTTTGTTTTACCGTTACAGTTATGAATAGTTGGTCTGTTTAAAATACCAAAGAAGAGCTTTTAGTTTGGAAACGACCAACATGCTGTTTTCTGATTTTGCGAGGTGACAGCGACACAAATCGTCCTGTAGAGGTTTCACATGAAATCTCTACCAGAAACTTGAGAGATTTTGGTGCTTTTGCTGCCCAGAAGCTTTTTTGTGAAAGTGTTTTTTATATTATCATTGATCTGAAAACCACAAAATGGATGAGAGAACCCACCAACGGCAGCGTGCCTACAGTCATTTTTCATGTCTTTGCAGTTCCTTCCAAAAGAAGACGGTGCCTCGCCCACATACTAATACATTACCAAATAGAAATGTAGTTTATTTTGTGTCATATGCGTTCTTACCTTTGCACTCTTTAGTCCCTCCTCCTATGGATGCACATGTGCTGTGTTTAGCAGGAACAGTTGGACTGATCAGCATTTCTGTGGAAATCACCAGCAAGGTTACTATTTCTGTGAACGTTGGATTTTTCATTTCATTTTCAGATGATATCTTTGGCTTTTATTTTATTAATGGCTTCAACGACTCAAGAATTCTAAACAAAATTCGAGTTCCTTCCAGCATACTTATTTCTATCTGACCTGTATCACATTAGTAGAAACTCAGATCACCACGAAACTGACCTGAATATGGCACGAATACAAAGATGTCATTGGCAGAGAGGTAAGAACTAATCAGCGACATTCATTTAAAATTGATAGATTGAAAGTAGAATTCTGACAAGTAGGCGGTTGGTTTCATAGCGAGTGTCTAAGAAATGTATTAACCTTGTGCTGCGTTGGAATAAAAAGGGCAGGTGCTGATTAACTGATCAGCACCTTATCTCTGACGTGAAAGCAATAACCAGGTATCATTAAATAGATGAAGAAAAGGGAAAGGATATGGGACCATGTACTGAATAAGCTGCTTAGCAATGAACTGTCTTCAAACCCTGTCAATGAAGATGTAAAGTAGAGGGGAAGGTGGAAGTATCTGCTTCCGAAGGCTTGCTGAAACACGGTGCTACTTTTGTTTCATGGTGCTAATGAGTGACTTTTGGAGGTCTAGTTGAGTTCTCACAGCTTTTGATAAATATTTGATGAATATTTATGACAGCACGCACTTTTATAAACTTGAAGATTAATCTTTTCATTTCACTTTTACTCTCAAAGCAAATGTAATTACAGCGATTTTCCAGAGGCATGCACATGTTGCACATTTGTCTGAGTCATGTTTCAGTAGTTATGAAATGTGGGTGACATTGCAGGACTGGATGTTAAATGTTACATGTTGCTAAATAACAGATAATAACTTCAAAGCAAATGAATTAAATGTATAATAAAATCTGGGGTACAGGTCTGACAAGTAATTATACAAATCAGGTCTCATCATCTCCCCAGTGTTAATGTCCAAATTGTTGCATATTGCACATGAGCAGAGTTAAAGTCCAGCACTATTCCAGTAGAAGCTTATTTAATGTCGTTATTTAATGTATTTAATGTTGTGTTGCATACAAACACAAACTGGTTTAAAGGCACATTAAGAAACTGTTTAAGGGTACATAGTAGAGTAAACATAACTGCTGTGTAATAACAACCTCTTCAAAGAATTAGTGCCATTAACTTAGAAGTAATCAATACACATTTTACATATTTTCATCATTATTTTCTCCTCTTCCACCGCTGCTCTCTCTCCCCTCACTTACTGGCAGCTCATCCTCCAACATCACCTCTCCTACACTGAAGTCGGGGCTCTGATATATGAAAATGTACATAAACATGCCTATTTTTGCTGGATATGGTCGAAATTACAAGATTTGATTTGATTTGATATACCTTTATTAGTCCCACAAGGGGAAATTTCATAAGGCTGCCGACCTATTGCACGCAATGGCGGCGCCATCTTACCCTCCGACCATACATACATTACACAAACATCACATGGGGAAGACGGGTCAGAGAGGTATAACAATGGAAGATGCACCACATGAGGAAAGATAAGGAGAAAAAATAACTCCCCTCAGACTGAGCTCCAACAGGGAGATCAGTTTGAGAACAGAAAAAAACACCTCTGCACATGAAAAACTCTTAATACACCAAAGAAACACATGACAAGCAACAGGGGGGGTAAAGGGTGAGAGACAGCCAGTGTAGACAGCACATCCAGGCCTGCAGCCTGTGCGCTGGTCTCCTTGATCCACCGTCAGCATCGGAAGGGAATAAGCGTCGAAGGCGTTTGGAGGGGGAGGGGGATGAGTGTGTGATCCACTTTAAAAAAAAGTTTCACTAACAGCAGCTAACAAGAGCTAACAGCGGCTAACAAGAGCTAACAGCAGCTAACAAGAGCTAACAGCGGCTAACAGCAGCACTTCGTTACCCTCAGCTGGTTGTAATGACCTAGTTTTGTACCTCTTACAGGTACTTGCTTGTTGGTTTCTTTATATTTACATTCTCGGGCCTTTTTTGCTGTGGTTATTTGGGTTCTGCTCATAGTTTCAGTTAGCAGGCTGGTAGAACTACAGGAGATGTGAAAGGGTTAACGGGACGTTCAAGTTCAAATTTTATTTAATCATCTAGTCTGTTTTAACCCTCTCCAGGCAGACGTTGCAGATTTGCAACAGTTAAGACCTAACAACCTGATTCCCCCCACATACATATTTTATGAGTTTTTTTTACTCAGAAGTACCACTGCAGGACTTGGTTGTGCATTAGCAACTAAAACTTAATTTGGGTCTGAGAGGGTTATAGACTATGATAATGACCCTGTAGGAATTCTAAAGGCAGCTGTAAGAATTAATATTCAGCCGTTGGCCTGCAGTTGGAAAATAAAGTGGAAATAGCAGAAAGCAGGTTTGGTATATATATATAAGTTAAGCAGGTACCTTAAAATCAGACTGTGGTTCAGTACTGTAATGCTACAGCCATTAAATGTTCTGGGTTACATTCTCACTGGTGCTGTATTGATCACTATGATATAAATGCAAAGACAAGTACAGATTGGAAACATTTTAAACCTTAATGCCAGTGTATGATTATATTTTCTTCTGTCCACAAAACTAATTACTGCAGCGATATTGATTTGTACTGAATGCACAAGTTTCAAAAAAGGCAAAAGAATGTGTTTAACACAAACTGCCTGGGATTTGACTGAATGCATAATTAATCTACGTCATTATTGCATAATATATTGCAATTTTGCGACCCGCTATGAGACTTAAAATGAAAATTTCTATTCTTGACAGTGTTCTAATTTTACGACTTTAAGGTCATCTGATAAAAGCGAGAACATATGAGAAGATGTCAGCCTTTTCCAAACAAATTTCCTTGGCGAGGAGCCCGTGACCCTGAGCTCACTGGGGAAATATCTCAAACCACAGACACGTCGGTGCAGTCGGATGGTACCAAACGTCACAGCGATTACATATCTGAAAGCACATTTCCAGGTGTTTTTACTCTAACAGTACAGATGGACGTCCCACCAACATACCAGGACACGCTCGAGGGCTTTTCGTGACCTTTACGCAGTGTCTCTGCACAGTTTGTTGAGAAGATTACAGCCGCGGGTCTATGATCCTCAACTAATAATAGTCTCAAAGTCCAAGGAAGCAGGTTTTAGTGATGCCCAGTTAAAGCTCGGATCCTTTCTAAAGGTGCCAAGAAGGTGCTAAGGGATTCCATGGCTCATGGATTTGACAACAGCATCCTCTTTCAAGACAATATCATGTGTTATCACAGCACAACAGGCAGGATTTTCTAGAATCTATCACAGGTACAGAGAGCTCTCACCTGTGACTGCCGCTTTGAGACTGATGGTTGGGGCTGAAGGCAGCAGCTGATTCGAGAGGCATATCTGCAGCACTCCTGATGAGCAGCACTGCTTGCTTCTCCTCAGATCTTGGAGCTCAGTCCTTCAAACAGGTTGCTGATGAAGCCCTGATCTGGAATAAAGACTCAGGACATCGTAGAGCCTAATTCTGAGTTATCTCATGAGGTATTTGCCTCCTGTTATTTGTATTTTCTGACCGCGATGAAAGCCTCTCTCCCTGCCAGCTCATATGTAACCTAACCTGTCACCTTTGCTGACAGTGTGGTCCTCTCTCACTCACTCGGAGAAAACAAGAAGAAACTGAAAGGAAAATCCACACATTTTGTTTTTTACAAAAATAAAAACCTGCGTCACAGTTCTACTAATGCAACAATGAAAAGGAGCTCGGGATGATCAATTATTAAAATGGTTCTACCCTTAATGGCTTTTCGTGGATGTCATTATTGACTCCTGGAGGTGAAATTCTATGCTTCAACTCACATAAATGGAAGCCTGTTAAGATATTATCAAGGGTGTCAATTAATCATTAGTAGTTAATTTTTTATTAACCGGAGGCATCTCTTGACCATTTGAATATGTCTGCACTGGGACGGCCTCTCCAGGGCGTCTCATCTCTGGACCTAAGGTCAGCATAACTGCAGAACATCAAGGCCCATCGTACAGCTGCGCTTTCTTCTCAACATATTTAAGATAATGCATAATGAAAGAAAAGTCATCTATTATAAATAGAAAATAATTTGACCTGCCTACATTTATATTTCAAATTAAATTTCAGCAAAACAGACATTAAAGATTTAAAGCTCCCTGTAGAGATTTTAGCATTAAAGTGAAAAGTAGTTTTATTCACTTTACTTTGCAATTTCCTGTTTGTGCTAATGTGCTTCTGTCACACCTGCACAATCTAATAAAAGTTACTTTTATTTCAGTCATACTGAAATACTCTTAAGAATTTTATAATTGAAAATCAAATAATTGCAAATTGCTCACTAAGTGCAAAGTTAGACTATACCATTAAATGTCATTACTGTGTAATTTGGTGCTTTTCAGAGAATGACTTTGCCGTCAGCTCGTTCCATTCTTTATGTTCTGAGTGACAAAATAAGCTTTAGCAGGAATAACTGACTTCCTGACAGCTCGAACCTGAAGTTCTTACCCAATGAACACAAACGGTTCATCAACTCGCAGCTGATTTGAATCATTTTCAAAGATGAGAGAGTTTGCTGTTGGCTGATGACGACTGTGAATCTGCCTGAAGGCTTTGCTGCTTTGCACTCTGTTCAAGGAAACAACAACAACAATGTTAAAGCAACGCTTAAAAAGGCTCAACACACTGCATGTAAACGTGTAACCTCTGGCTGCGTCCACACTAACACGTTTTCATTTGAAAATTCATCTTTTTCTCTCCGTTTCGGCCTCAAGTCCACACTGAGACTCAAGGAAACGCAGCGTTTTCAAAACGCTCCCCAAAGCGGATACATTTGAAAACGCCGTTTTCGCTTCACAGTGTGGACGGCGGACCCGGAGCCTTTTTGAAAACAATGACACATGTTAGTCATGTGATGCAGTCATGTGACCAATTAAACAAAGATATCGGAGGGCATTATACAGCAGCTGTTTTGTTTGACAGCCCCATTAAATATCAGTCTGCACGTGCTCCAGAGAGCTCACATTTTTAATTCTCACTCTTTTTTGCAACTTTGTACTTTTGTGTTACTCGCAGCAACAACTCCACTTCTTTGTTAGTCCATTTTAAAAACTTGCTGCTTGTCCTCAACATTTTGCCTCAAATAAATAAGCGGCAGACAGAAATGAGGCAGGCCGAATCTTCTTGTGTTTCACGCATGCGCAGGACTGGAACGTCAGCGTTTTCGATCGTTTCAGTGTGGATGAACAACGCTTGAAAAGGATAATGTGGACGCAGCGCGTTTTAAGATGAGCACGCCGTTTTCTAATCTATCCGGGCTAGTGTGGACGTAGCCTCATGCATGTGCACCTTTACAGAGCCAGTCCTCGGCCTCATTATGCAGCACAGTGTGAATCAGACAGTGACATCGGCAGCACTGAGACATCAGCTCTATGATTCTGAAGATCTCACTCAGTCGTCTGAATGAATAACTCAACCAGGTAAAACATATATTATGTACTTTAACTTCCATCCATCCATCCATCCATTCGCTTCCGCTTATCCTTTTCAGGGTCGCGGGGGGCGCTGGAGCCTATCCCAGCTGTCATAGGGCGAGAGGCGGGGTACACCCTGGACAGGTCGCCAGTCTGTCGCAGGGCTAACACACAGGGACAGACAACCATTCGCACTCACATTCACTCGCACATTCACACATTGGCAATTTGGAGTTTCCAATTAACCTATCCCCACAAGCTGCATGTCTTTGGACGGTGGGAGGAAGCCGGAGTACCCGGAGGGAACCCACGCAAACACGGGGAGAACATGCAAACTCCACACAGAAAGACCCCGGCCTGATGTTGGAATTGAACTCAGGACCTTCTTGCTGTGCGGCAACAGTGCTAACCACCGTGCCACCGTGCTGCCCCACTTTAACTTCTGTGTGATATAAAATGATTTTTCCACTGTAGTTTGAATCATTTTATTTTGGTATTTCTCCTCTATCATCACTGCTCAGCACCTGAAAAATGTCTTTCTCTTGTAATTATCCATAATTATCCATGTAAGGCAATGAGAGACTTTCACATTACACATAGTGTCTCACAAACAGAAATACCAAGGTGGGCCGGTCATGGTGAGCAGTGCTGATGGGGTTTATGGTATTCTGGCACATTTCTGACACATGCTGGGTTTGGTGGGAGGAACCCAATAAAAGGACCATGTTTGTTTGTTTTTTCAAACTGGGTCAAACAGCTTTTTAAAGTTAATGATCTGTGAGAAACTTGATCCACTGATTTATTAATTATAAGTAAAAAAAATGTCAATGGTTGAATGAATTAATTTAAGGAATTTAATTATTCTGATAAAAGTTTGGAGGTGTTTGGGTCATTTAGGATTAGTCACCTGCAGGTGAAACAGAGGGGACTGTGGGACGCTGAGGCTGAAGACAGCAAGTAATACTAATCTAATCTAATGTGGCAGAGATAGATATTAAACTAAACTTGTTGAAATTCCTGTGCATGTGTGATTAGACATATACAATAACTGAAAGCATTTGTCATTGTGAACAGAGCAGAGTGTCTGCAGCAGGCTTTCACAAAGGTCGTATTTGTATATTCCTGCTGCAGTTGTTTCAGTGTGGGGCCTCAAAGCTGTAAGTAGTTAATAAATGCTTAATTACAGAATATTATTGAGTGTAATTACTGCGTTGTACTTCACAGCTTTGAGTTGTAACCGGCAGACTCGGCAGAGACGGTTTTGTTTCTCACTGAATGCTTAAAAGTGAACAACTTTCGTGAGAGCCATCATAGACATGAATTTATTCTTTACATTTAAAGTTTAAAATGAATGAAAAAGAAAAACACTTTCATATGTTTTATATTCATTGTTAAGCAAAAATATTTCAACTTTTCTTTGAATGTTGAAGCTTGAAAAGTAAAATCAGCAGCTTCAGCGGGGCGATGGATACTACGGGAGGTGAAAAATGTTCTTTGTTAAACCTTTTGCATTAAGCTGTCGTTGTGATCATCAGGATTTATTTTGGCTCTGCAAATGATTCATACAAGGTTACAAAGAGAGTTAACTAGTCTCAGGAGGAAACACAGTTACCAACATTGATGTGCCGTCCATGTTTGTCCAGACTCTTTATGTATTTAATACTTTAAAGGATTTTAATTGGAGGGCAGAGGGGATTTATGACATCATTTCCACATCTGTGTCATGTGTTGAACTTACTGGTTTTTGGTGTGATTTTCAGTGCAGCCCTCAGACACTCAGTGATGTTTGTATCAATAAAGATTTACTATTTCAGTTCTGCTCAACTGCTCGTTAACACAAATATCCACTCAGGCAATCACAGTAACTCCATCACTGATAGACATGCCAGCCACGCCGAGGCAGTAATTCAAACTGAGCATCAGAAAGAGGATAAAGGTGATTTACATGACTTTAAACACGGCGTGGTTGTTGGCGCCAGGCGGGATGGTCTGAGTATTTCAAAAATTCCCGACCTGTTGGAATTTTCCCACACAAGCACGAGTTTGCAGTGAGCGGTCTGGCAAAGAGAGAACGCCCAGCGAGCAGCACGTCTCTGGGTGAACGTGCTTTGTTGATGCCAGAGGTCAGAACGGTCAGGCAGTGATTCGAAAGCCACTCATTATAACCAAGATATGCAGAACAGCATCTCTGAATGCAAAACATACCCAACCTTGATGCTGTTGAACTGCAACACTTACAGCTATATAAACAGAATTTGCAATATGAAATATACTTAGTGGGAAGCTTAATGCTGCTAGAATGCTAATTCAATCTACTGACATGATGCTCATGCTGATGTCAGTAAATGTTGAGTTACTAATTAACGTTAGCTAACTAGTTTACTGTATTTGAGATTAAGGATGCGTCTCAGTGTCGCCTGCGGCTGTGAGGTCTGTGTTCTTCTGAGCTGTTTGAGCTCTCACTCTCTCTGTGGGGTCTTTCATTAACAATAAAACTGCAAACGTTTTCTGATAATTACTTGAAGATCATTGTTTGTGATGCTGAGAATAATGAAAAGGGTTTTTATAACAGCAACATATAACAAAAATAACAATCAATAACATGCATTAGGCTAACAAAACCGACAGAAGAACTGTAGTAGCTAGCATCACCATTTATATGTGCTCATGGGGACTGCATGTACTCTGCAGATAAACATGCTTTCTTGGCGTTATCCTGTTTATTTACAAGTTATTAGTGTTTGAATTTGCACCGTGTTAGCAGTCCTTTCACATGTGACAGCATCCAGCTGGAAGGCCATCAGCTACTTCACACTTCAGTAATCTGCCATTCATCCACATGCAAATAGAGCCTGTGTAATCTGCAGCTCATTTCCACTCACCTGTTGCTAACACTGCAGAGCTGCAGTGCAGAGCTGTGATCATTCACAGGTTTCAGCTATCAGCCTGCAGCCAGCAGTGTGTTTTGACCACTGCTGATATAATGAAATCTTCAGCTACTGAATTTAAAAAATCACTTTTAATAGTTATTTTAGAATTTAAGTTTTTTAATTCAATTATTAAGTATTGTGTCTCATAATAGGAACAAAAGTTTTTATTAGAATATGTAATTGTACTTACTTTATATAAAATTTATTTTCATTGGCCACTTTATTAAATACACTTGTTCAACCGTTCATTAACTCATCAGAGGTGCATCAGAATAGAGAGGAAAAGTGATTTCAGCGACTCTGGTCGTTGTTGATGATAGATGGGCTCGACTGAGGAGTTCAGAAACTGCTGATCTGCTGGAATTGTCCAGAATGGAATTGGTAGAGAAAACTCTGAAAGAGAGAACATCCAGTGAGCAGCAGTTCTCTGGGAGAAAATGCCTGATGATGTCAAAGGTCAGAGGAGCATGGAAAGACTGCTTTGAGCTGATGGGAAGGAAACTGTAACTCAAATGATTGAGTCACTGGAGTCACAGGAGTCACTGCCACACTGGGAGTGACTCCTGTGAGCGAAGAACAAGAAACCGAGGTTATAATTCACACAGGCTCACTGAACAACAGGAGACTGGGAAAAAGTTTGTGTTCTGATGAGTCTCAGTTTCTGCTGTGACGGGTGGATGAGATCGTGGCATAATCAGCGTGACATCCTGCCCCGTGTCAGCAGTGCAGTGTGGTGGTGTGTTCGTGTGAGAGATATCGGCTTGGCACACCTTAGTACCAGCTGACTGTTGTTTAAATCACACAGCAAACCTGAGTATTGTTGATGACCATTTAATTCAATTCAACTTTATTTACACAGCAGTCGCATCAAGGTGCTTTATATTGTGCAGTTGGCTCTACAATAACACATACAGAGAAAAACCCAACAATCATATGACCCCCTATGAGC